>NC_079225.1:39462175-39708602 GCF_029633865.1 Lampris incognitus | reverse complement strand
GCGCCGTTTAAAAGGGGAATAAACAGGCTTTCCAACGGTGTAAGATTTACTGCCAGGAAGCATTGTTACAACAAAGACATACTCTACCAAACACACATTTCCTTACTTTTTGTGCTAAGTCTATATGAGATGATGTACATCATAGCATAGCATCTGATTTTGGTGACCTGGCCCTTTAAGATTTCCTTCTGTCCAATTTTGATCACTGCTAACATGAAGGGGAGCTCATAAAATGATTGAGTTAATTCTTGAGAACAATTTCAAAAACTTCACATTTCTTCATCCATCCATTAGCTGAACCGCTTATCCTCCTGTCAGGGTGGCGGGGATGCTGGAGCCTATCCCAGCAGTCATTGGGCGGCAGGCGGGGAGACGCCCTGGACAGGCCGCCAGGCCATCACAGGACCGACACACACACACACACACACACACACACACACACCTAGGGAGAATTTAGTACGACCAATTCAGCTGACCTACATGTCTTTGGACTGTGGGAGGAAACCGGAGTCCCCGGAGGAAACCCACGTAGACACGGGGAGAACATGCAAACCCCACACAGAGGACGACCCGGGACGACCCACCAAGGTTGGACTACCCGGGGCTCGAACCCAGGACCTTCTTGCTGTGAGGCGACCGCGCTAACCACTGCGCCGCTGTGCTGCCACATTTATTAATCATTTTAACAAATACAAGACAATGCTATGGCACCTCCAGCACACCATACACACACACACACATTGTTATTATTGTGTAGGTATCTGGATGTTTCTGCTGAAGGTGTCTTTTCAGGTTTGTAGTGTTCTTCCCCCGTCAACGTACGCGTCCCTTGACCTTGCAGTTTGTTCTTGAAGGTTTTTCATCAGAAGTCAAAGATGTCCATACTCGAGACCTGTTTCTTCCCGGACCCAGCACCAGACGGCTGGCAGCCATGTTTTGCTCGCCTGCTGTGCAGAGGGGCTTGACTGGTTGGGACTACACAGGTGTTGCGGGACTCACGCCGTTTTCTCGCTCTGCCAGTGATGGGCGTCCATTTGCTATCGCTACACGCCTGCGGTTGGCTCCTACAGGTCTATAATCCATCCTAGTCTAGTTCAGATAGTTCTGACATCAGATCATTCTTAATATTGTCGTGGTGCAGGGGGTTCGTCTAGTTCAGTGCTTCTCAACCCAGTCCTCAACGAACCCCTATCCTGCAGATTTCCTTTGCAACCCTGAATAGGTAAACCTGTTTGTAGTTATTCAACCAATCAGCAATGAATTTTGTCAGACGTTGCACACCTTGCATAATTAAGTGCTGCGAGATGATTGGTCGAGTAAGTACAAGCAGGGCTGCCTATGCAGGGTTACAATGAAACTCTGCAGGATAGGGGGGGTCCTTGAGGACTGGGTTGAGAGACACTGGTCTAGTTGTCGTTAGCGTTGACTACACAGAAAGAACCTCCGTCCATGAGCATTTTCCTCTTTAATTTCGTTGACGAGATTAACAGGTTTGTGGAAGCGCTGCTGGCTGTGGTGTAACCTGACCGAGGGGGCGCCGTCTCTCTCCCGCACCCCGGAATGTTTTCCTCGTGACGGGGCTCGGCGTCGGAAAAGGGCAACATGTCAGGCTCTCCGGGGGGGGAGCGTCCAAGAATAATTCGCGGGAGATGGCTGGGTGTCACTCAGGAGAAGTTGAAAGGCGAGCCGGGTTCAAAGGTCAGCCCGGGACGACTAATCGATGAAAAGGGGAAATTACAGGCGTTACACTTATTGGCAAACAGCGCTGCTCCCCGGATTGGATCTGGCAGGCGGGGAACGCCCTCCCACGCGAAGGCCGGCGCACGCCCTCCCTGCCCGTCGGAGTCACGGATACCAGCGCGGCCTTTTCAGGAAAGGCGAGCGGATACGGGGGGGCGCGGGCAGCGGGGGGGGGGGGTAAAAAAAGGCACATTTTTAATTGACTGTAATTGAATGGTGAGTGTGACTGGACGGAGGGCCGCGCCGGTCCCCTTTTCTGTTGCCCAGAAATGACTTACGGTCCCCCCCCCCCTTTCTCAACAGTTTCGGCTTGCACGGTTAAATGGCCTCCATTGTGCCGGGTCCCGAGCCCGCCCCTGCGGCCTCTCCAGTTAAATATTAATTGCCCGCCTCGGGAGATCGCCTATCGGCAGGAAATCAGACACTACAGTTCCTCCTGCTGGGGACAATGAAGGAGTCTGCCTCTTTTTTACAGCGCGCTTTTGTTTTCCCCAAATCGTTTTCAACGCCGCTCCGGGCGAGTTGTGTGTGTGTGTGTGTGTGTGTGTGTGTGTGTGTGTGTGTGTGTGTGTGTGAAGAAATTATAAGGAGGTTTTGTCACAGGGCCGAATATGAGACTCATGAAACTCTGAGGGAGACAATCGTGTCACGTTAGGGGTTGTCTCCGGTTCGGGAGACAGATGAGGGAGAGAGAGTAGTGTGTCTGCACAGACCTTTAACTCAGTAAACCAGTTAGGAAACCAGTTAGGAAACCAGTCAGGAAACCAGTCAGGAAACCAGTCAGGAAACCAGTCAGGAAACCACACAGCTGCAGTTTTGTTTTCCGGCTGTTTCATTAAAAGGGTTTGGTCGTAGCCCATGTGGCTTACTTGGAGGTCAGAGAGGTCAAGGGGTCAGCAATATCGCCACCATGAAACCACCGATAAGCCCTCTTTTCTCTCTCACACACACACACACACACACACACACACACACACACACACACACACACACACACATGCATGCACACACACACACACACACACACACACACACACACACACACATACATGCATACACACACACATGCATGCACACACACACACACACACACACACACACACACACATACATGCATGCATTCACATACCCTCATCATTCTGTTAGATGCCTATATGAGCGGACTTTTGAGTATTAGAACAGGGCTATATAAGATTGATTTATTATATATTTATATATACACACACATACATATATAAACATATACATACATACATACATACATATATAAACATATATATATATATACATACATATATAAACAGACACACATATACAGATGCCTCTCTCTCTCTATATATATATACACATGCCTATACATATATATGCCTATACATAGATGCATATATGCATCTATATATAGATATATATATATTTAAATATGCTAACTAACTTTTTAACTTTTCAGAAAGTCAGCAACTTTTTACTGATATTAAAAATCCCCCATAGCTGCATAACAATTGTACCTCCTAGGTTACATAGTCAATAACATGCGAAACCTTCAGGAATGCCATTGTTTAAACAATGCACACACACACACACACACACACACACACACACACACACACACACACACACACACACACACACACACACACAAACTCAAGTGTGGAATTCTGAGTTATTTCTACCAAAAGGCTGCTGTTGTGTTTCACTCTACTCCACAATATGTCAGTCTGAGGGTTCTGAATGTGGTTTAGCCAGGCCTGGTTACCTGCAGCGGCGGTTGCTCTGCAGAGAAAGTAGTCGGCTGGTGCTGCTGATGCGTCCGTGGCCATGCAGGATGGTCCGTGGTGTATTCGGTTCTTCTTACTTAGATGAAGAACAGCGCTGGTGGAAATGTTTGGGGTCCCGCGTCATACCAGACCGCAGAACCAGACTCCACCGTCCCAGTGGCTTTGTATGAAGGCCGACTCCTGACGCTCCCTACGCTGCAAAAAATTACAGGTAATTTTATCTTAAACCCAGACCTCTACATCAAACCATTACTGGAGCTTAACATTAAGTACAATTAAAAATTCAAATGTGACAGGATTGGACCCCCGATGTCGTTCCCAAATTGATTGACGGCTCTCTTAACACGAGGACAAACACTGCAGTACAGCCGAATCTGAGTTTCTGATGTTTTCTGCGGTTTGCTCACGTCGGTAGTTTTTGTCAACATCGGAGTGAAACGGGTTGCTATTTTCTATTGGGGGTCCAGAAAGACCCAAAGTGCTTATTTTCCGTCTGTAATTCGTGCTCTCGACTTACGAAATGAATGTTTACCCTTATTCACACACAATCTGTCATTTGAGACGATTTCCCCTTATTTCGAGGGAACATCTTTGAGCAAATTATGTTGCCCTGAAAAAAAAAAGAGTGAAACCTGTTAAATCCATCCAGATGAGCAGCCCGTGCAGTGAGGATGGAGAACCGAGCGAGACGAGCGGAGTGGGGAGGGGATCAAACCGACGTGGTGAAAGAAACGGGCTCAAATCGAGGCGCTGAGAGTCGTGTCTTCCCTGCTTTACTGAACGGCGTGTCTGTGACATTTCATCTTGGCAGCGCCGGGACCTGAATGGAGTCCCTCGTCAATGAGCGGCACACATGTCGGAGGCTTACCGACCGGCTGTCGATAGCGCTGAGCGAGACGACCCCCCCACCCCCCACCGGCCCCCCCCCAGCTAAGGACCAGGCCTGCGCTCTGCAAGCGGACGTGTCGTGTGGGGCTGCGCCTCAGAGCCGCGGAGGAGCCCCGCATGCCTCAGGAATGACGCGACGGTGGTGCGGCCTCTTGGGGGGGGGGGGGGCGCCGGCCCCCTCTGCGAGGCGATGAAATGGACGAGGCGAGGCCTCGAGGAGCGAGGGGATCGCACAGAAACCCCCCCCCCCACCCCATCCCCCGAAAAGCTCACTTCTCTGGCTGATGCAAAACACTGGCGAGAGAGGCTGGCGGCCCTGACGGGTTCGACGAGACAAACGGATGATACTTCCGGTGCCTTCAACCGCCGTCCTCCGTCTGGAGTTACAGGACACAGATTCAGGTTGTGCGCGTGTGTGTGTGTGGGGGGGGGGGGTAAAGAGGTGATCCCAGCGTCATACACCCTCACCTGGTGTTTACAATGCAAAGTGGATGGTCATCGATCTCAGAAGTGTGCGTTTCCCCCCCCCTCCCTCCCTCCCCGGGAAGAGCGGTGGAAAGGGCTGCAGAGGACGAGGCGGCGAGGCGCTCCTCCGAGCAAATCAATCAAAGGCACGCCGGGAGCCGACGGGAGCCCGTCAGGTCCAATTTAACTCACAATGCCACCCCGCTGGTGTTGACCGGAGCACAAAGACTTGTAAATTGGTTGTCCTGGGTAAATTACTAGGGGGAATCGTGGCTAAGTAGAGGCTTTAACGCTCGTCAGTTGTCTTTTTTTTTCTTTTTTTTTCCAAGAACCTAAACAGTGTCCGTCTTAAACATGTCGACGGAAGAGAAACCACACGTGGCTGTGCGCCGTGGCCGCCGCCGCCAAGCGTCGCAGTATTTCGGGGCGAGCCTCGCCGCCTCGCCCAGCGGTGCAGATTAGAGGCAGTTTTCTGTCACTCCGCGCTTATTTTAGCCTCATTTACTGTTTACCTCGAGAAGGCAATTAGCATTGATTTGCAATTTTAACTGCAGGGGGCGTTTTTTGAAAAAAAAATCCCCGTTTAATGAGGTACGTCTCCCCCACTGAGCCTCAAAGTGGTGTAAAACAGAGGTGGGAAGAGGCCGACGACGCGTCTCCTTATTATGCTTGTTAGAGTTGAGGCCTTACGCCGCCTAACGCAGAGGCCCGGGACGCGGGAACGACCGGTGCAGGGAGGGGGGGGGGAGGAGGGGGATCTGGAAGTCTGCAGGCAACAGGGAACGATAGAGGGAGAGAGAGAGAGAGAGGGGGGGGGGGAGAGATGGATAATAGGGGGAGATTAACGCTGCGTTCACACAGCCATCATCTTGACTGATGATGAGTCGCCGGAAGTTCATCATCTTCCGCCGAGCCGAGCGACCGGTCGATGTTGTGGGTCGGTCATATCTTCAGAAAAGTCGATGAGGAGTCGCCTCACGGTGGGGCTTTTCGGTGCCATAAAGGACGTTTTGTCACACGGTTTAAGGGCAGGGTGGCGCCGTTCTCAAAACGTGGTTTGCAGCAAAGCCGTGGGAGGGGCATCGGGCCATGTCCGATGTGATCGGCTCCCACAGGAGTGTTAGCGTCGAGTCCGGTCGCGCGGACAGACACACAAGCTGCACTTTTATTTTATTTCACTTTGTTTATTTTTTAATATAAATTTATTTCTAGTTTTCCCCCTTTATCCCACCCGATTAACCCAACGGCATATGGCCGGAACTCTTGTCGAATATCTCCCCTGGCTCACGTTTCCACAGGAAGGAGATAGTCGTAACACCAGCTTCCTTCAAACTCGTGTCGGCTGCTCTCGCTATTTTACACGCTGAAGCCTCCTCACATGGATTGCATCACCTTCAGGCCGCGAAGGGAGAACGCTTTCAGTTGCTTGGCTGCAGGCGCCCGGGTGGGCCAGAGGGGTCGCTGGAGAACGACGAGTCCCCGAACACTACACCGATCTACACCCACTATCCCTCGGGTAAGGGTGGCCTAATGAAGGCCCTTACCTCGTGGACGCTCTGGCCGTAGACCGGTTACGGCGAGTCTGGGATACGAACCTCCCAGCCACACGACGAGAACGGCGGTTATATCCGCTCGGCCATCAGAGCGGCCCTATTTCACTTTATTTTTGAGACCTTTTCAGAACCCATTCTGGGTTCTGACAGAATCATGTGATGTTTTTGTCCCCCTCTTTCTCTCCCCAGTCGTACTTGGCCAACTACCCTATTTTCCGAGCCGTCCCGGTCACTGCTCCACCCCCCCTGCGATCCGGGGAGGGCTGCAGACTGCCACATGCCTCCTCCGATACATGCGGTGTCGCCAGTCGCTTCTTTTCACCTGACAGTGAGAAGTTTCACCAGGGGGATGTAGCGCGTGGGAGGATCACGCTATTCCCCCCCCAGGTCCCCCTCCCCTCCGAACAGGCGCCCCCACTGACCGGAGGAGGCGCTAGTGCAGCGACCAGGAAACATACCCACATCCGGCTTCCCACCCGCAGACATGGCCAATAGTGTCTGTAGGGACGCCCGACCAAGCCGGAGGCAACACGGGGATTCGAACCGACGATCCCCCTGTTGGTAGGCAATGGAATAGACCACTACGCTACGCGGACGCCCCTGTGAACGCTCTTTTTACGTGAGCCAGTGTTGTAGTCGAGTCACTAAACCTCGAGTCCAAGTCGAGTCTCGAGTCCCCAGTGTTCGAGTCCGAGTCCAAGTCCGTGTCCCCGAAGAAGAGTTGGAGTCGAGTCTGAGTCAAGTCCCCATTACCTGAATCCGAGTCATGAAGGTTGAGTCCGAGTCGAGTACTAAGATGGGCTCCAGCGCTCCACCCTGGCACCGTAAAACAGCTGAGATACAAATAAAGATGTCGACATGAAACAAAGTGACACAGCTGTCACCACTTCAAAGGGGGGTTATTACTTTGTGACACAACAGCCAAACAATGCACTCGCAAGCGTGTGCTCACACACCGGTGTTGTAGTCGAGTCACTAAACCTCGAGTCCAAGCCGAGTCTCGTGTCCCCAGTGTTCGAGTCCGAGTCATCGGTGCTCAAGTCCAAGTCAGGCCTCGAGTCGGACTCAAGTCCGAGTACTACAACACTGCCGCGAGCGACTGGTTTATCACCCAACTGGAGTCGTCGTTTTATTCTGTGAGCCTGTGTATGCAGGGCCGCTGCTAGCCATTTAGGTGCCCTAGGCGTAATTGCTTTGTGGTGCCCCCCCCCCCCCGCCGTGTGGTGGTGCAAAAACTACCAGCCACACCCCCACCCCCACAAACCCTCTCGGGACGGGGGGGGGGACACACCACATATTTGTATAAATATTTGTATTGGTAAGAAAATACGGCACAGAATAAATACAAACAAAGAAATGTATGTAATTATCAATGTAGCAACTGTGGTTAAAACTAAATAAATACAAATAAACAGAGCTGTTCCAAGTGTTCACACAAAGCAGAAGAAAAGTTACACAACTTCACAAACACTACAAACATAGTATGTATCGCACTACAGAACAGTTAAAACAATGCTGGTAGCGTTAAAGATTATGGGATATTTGCTTGCCGCTAACGTTATAAGATCTTTAGCTTGCTAACTTTAGCAAGCTGGCTGGCTGCCTCAAGATGTTTCCTACCATTAGCCTATGTATGTCATGCATCCCAAGGCTAACATTTAAGCACTTTACAGTATTTTAAGAATTCACATTTCTAAAACATACCTGCAAGTGATGCACGAGCGTCACCCCACTGCTTCTTCTGTGTTCGCTTCTCTGCTCCCGACTCCTGTTGCCTGTTTGAAGCCATAGTGTGAAGCTAACGTTTAAGTTAGCGCCACGCTTGGGTTTGTTAGGCACCGACCATAGGAAGGAGGAGGAGGGGGGGGCACCATAATTCATTTGATTGTTTCGAGGAAATATGTATATCTTTGTATTACCTATAATGGTCTTATGACACCAATTATAGTTGTGCGCCATCTTAAATTTAAGTAATTAATTGGTGCCCTACGCACAGAGCGTGATGCGCGTTATGGGAGCGGCGGCCCTGTGTGTATGTTCTGTTTGTTGCTAACTTGTGTTTGATTGTGTGTGTGCCGGTTGCTGCTATGTGTCTTAGTTTTCGTTCGTCAGTGAACGAACCCGTGTCCGGGGAAATTTTCTATCCCGGCTGCGAGATGAGACTTCAAAGTTCTGTGATTCTGTGTGAGGGGGATCGGTCGGAGAAACACGAACGGGCCTGTTGGTGCATACTGAGAGCTTCGTGTTTCCTGCAGCCCTGGACATGCAACCCCATCCACCTCACAGACACACACAGACACACACAGACACACACACATACTCTCTCTCTCTCTCTCTCTCTCTCTCTCTCTCTCTCTCTCTCTCTCTCTCGGTGTCTCTCTGTCTCTGTGAGCCACGTTCAATCACAGGCCAGGACTTGAGTGGACAGACAGGAAGCCGGCGGACCGTGAACACAACACTCAAGTTTCCTCAACCCTCGTCCTCAGAGAGGCACGTCTGACCTGCCCATCCCGAGACGTTTTTGACACGGCGCCGCACCGCTCCCCCCACCCCCACCCCCACCCCGACTTTACAGCCTCTTCACACCCGATGAAAATGTTATGGTGGAGCCAGTGGACATTATCCTGACCACACGGGCTGTTTACATGACGGCCAGGCTTCGTAATCACTCACACCGACGATGATGATGGTCCATAAATCAGATTGGCCAATCTCTGACCCAATCAGCACCCAATCAGTGTGATTTACCAGTGTGGCCCCTCCCCTTTCTCACTCTCTGGCTATCCATCCATCGCTTGCTCATGCTTTCTCTCTCTATCACTCCTTCTCTTGCCTACTCCCTTTCACTCTATCATCCCTCTCTTGCTCCCTCTCCCTCTCTCTCTCCCTCTCCCTCTCTGTCCATCCCTCTCTCTCTCCCTCTCCCTCTCCCTCTCTGTCCATCCCTCTCTCTCTCCCTCTCCCTCTCTCTCTCTCTCTCTCTCTCTCTCTCTCTCTCTCTCTCTCTCTCTCTCTCCTGTCTCCCTCTCTCTCTCCTGTCTCCCCCCTTTTGTTTCTCTCTTTCCCTCTTTCACTCAAGCACACACCTCCATCCAGCGCCTCCCCCTCTGTTGTTGCACACTGGGTCTCACAGAGGTGACCCTCAGCCCCGGTACAGTGTTGTGTTGGGTGCGTGGGTGGTTGCTGTGTGGGTGGTGGCCGGGCAGGGGGCGGGGGTGGGGATGTGAGGGGGGGGGTATATACTGCGCCAGGGGCAACTCTCTGACACACGGAGCTGAGGCCTCACGCTAACAAACAACCCAGCAGGCCCTTGAAGCGGCCTCGCGGTGCGTCTCTCGTGTAACGGGAAGTGCCGCCGCTTCCAGCTGGCGTGGAGAGCGCCGCCCGGCTGCACCCAACGACACGGCAAACCCCCCCCCCCCCACCAAATTACCATGAGGGGTTCCTCTGTTCTGCTTGTCCGCCGTGTCACCTGCGAGTTTTCAGCCGTGCTGGGTATCGCGGTGCGCCGGGCTACGGGCGAGAGGGAGCGCGGTGAATACGCGGCTTATATTTCGCCGCAGAAAGGGGCTATTGTCGAAGGCTTACCCACACATTAAAGATAAGCTGTTTATGCGCCGCGGGCCGCGGCGGCTATAATCCCCGCTGACGGCGGAGAAGTATAGGGAGGTTTGCTATTTGTGCAGTAGTTTCAAACTCACCCCCCCCCCCCGATCTGCCCGGCTTTTCCCCCCCCCGCAAGTTTTTAGCTCGCCACACGTCACCCGGGAGGCACCTGGACTCTTAAGCCACTGGAGATCTGAAGACATTCGAACGGACGACCTTGTTTTTTCATCTGTGTGTGGCCACGTGCAAGAGTTGTTTGTTTTCTTAATTGGGGGGGGGGGTAACACAGCATCAAACAAGGGCACCAAATCCCCCCCCCCACCCCACCACCACCCCCATCCCCACCCACCTCCACCAGCACACACACGAACACACCAGAGTGCTGGAGCGAGCCTCGGACTTTTGAAATGAGACGCGAACAGACATTTCATGAATCCATCACGAATTTCTCCAAGCTACGCCCTTTTCTGCGGCAGGATTATTGTTATTTAGTAAGCGGGGTTAAGGGTAAATTATGCGGGGAAACAGACGTAGCTTGCGTGCATTTTCATTAATCTGCGGCTGCGGTGGAGGGGGGGTGGGGCAGGGGGGGTGGTGGAATAACTTCTCATCACCTGCCCATCACCCGCGGCCCGTGTGGAGTTGTTAAAATGCGGCGCGGGGCGCGGCAGTCGGGCCTGTCGGTAACGATCAGTCCAGCAGGGCCATGTTTAGGGCCCTCTCTTGTTAGCTGGTGTAAACCCGGCTGGAAGCCTGACGGCCGCTTTGAACGGGAACGGGCCTTTTGATCCGGCGGATGGGGGAAGGCCGCGTGTGCATGCCAATTCGCTTTCTAAGGCAGAACCGGGACTCGTGTCTGACCGGGGTCAACCTAAAGCCGCCCCGGCCCCCCTCCCTGCACACTCTGCGTTACTATTCGCCTTCTTCAACACACGGAGGTGAGCACACGTGTGCCGTCTTGCTCCATGGGTAGGCGACTTGTGTTTTAATGAACCTGTAACTGCAGGCGAACAGGCTTGTATGACAAAGTAGGAATCCACCTGAAGTCACTCGCCTCTTTTCAGCAACTGTACCTTGTTTTCATTCAAAGTTAAACGGATTGATGGACCGGGCGGCACGGTGGCGCGGTGGTCAGCGCGGTCGCATCGCAGCAAGATGGTCCTGGGTTCAAGCCCCGGGGTAGTCCAACCTTGGGGGGGGTCGTCCTCTGTGTGGAGTTTGCATGTTCTCCCCGTGTCTGCGTGGGTTTCCTCCGGGGGCTCCGGTTTCCTCCCACAGTCCAAAGACGTGTAGGTCAGGTGAATCGGCATTACTAGAAAAATTGTCCCTGGGTATGAGTGAGTGAGTGTGTGTGAGTGGGCCCTATGTGATGGTCTGGCAGCCTGTCCAGGGTGTCTCCCCACCTGCAGCCCAATGACTGCTGGGATAGGCTCCAGCATCCCCGCCACCCTGAGAGCAGGATAAGCGGTTCGGATAATGGATGGATGGACTGATGGATGAATGATTGATGATTAAAGGGAGACAATCATGATTTTCAACATTCTTTAGCCAGCCAGCCACTTTATTTCATCATTATACGGGTTACAGTGAAATGTGTTCTCTGCATTTAACCCATCCTGTTGTACAGGAACAGTGGGCAGCTGCAGCAGCCGGGGACCAGCGCCAGCTCTCCTTTCCATTGCCTTGCTCAGGGGCACAGGCAGGAGTATTAACTCTAACGTGCGTGTCTTTTTGATGGTGGGAGGAAACCGGAGCACCCGGAGGAAACCCACGCAGACACGGGGAGGACATGGAAACTCCACACAGAAAGAACCTGGGACGGCCTGGAGTTCGAACCCAGGACCTTCTTGCTGCGAGGCAACAGTGCTAACCACTGGGCCACCGTGTTGCCCAGTTAGTTAGTTAGATAGATAGATAGATAGATAGATAGATAGATAGATAGATAGATAGATAGATAGATAGATAGATAGATAGATAGATAGATAGATAGATAGATAGATAGATAGATAGATAGATAGATAGATAGATAGGCAGGCAGGCAGGCAGGCAGGCAGGCAGGCAGACAGACAGATAGACAGGTAGGTAGGTAGGTAGGTAGGTAGGTAGAAGTAGTAATAATAATAATAATAAATGTTATTTATAGAGTGCATTTCAGGGTACTTTACATAAGTTAAACCAGGATGAGAGGGGTTGCAGTTTTCACATTCGTGGACTGTTCACCAGCGACATCACCAGCGGGCGCTTCTCTGCAAAATTACGACCCCGTTTCATAAGCACACAGAAGGGCTGTTACAGCTGCTAATGGCGTGTTAGCCCTACACCATATGGACATAATGTTGAAAATCGCCATCGTTTTCCCATCGAGTTTGTCTCACAGACTTCGAGTTCCTTCGTCTTGACTACCGCGGGCGTGTGCGTTTCCGGCGTGGCTGCTAATGAAGATGAAGAGGACCCGGCAGGACTGGATCGCCGTCTTTTGTCCGGTTAGGGCTTTTAGCGTTCCGACATGACGAGCTAATCACACGCCATGGCAACGGGGCAGCCCGGGGAAACATCCGCATCTGTATGGCGAGGGGTGGCGGAGGAGAAGCTGTTTCATCCTACACGCCTCACTCTGTCTCTGAAAAGTCGTCAAGTGCCGTCCTGCAGGACCCCTGAGCTGTTAAGCCCTTGCTCAAACATGCTCCTTGCCATGTCTGTGATTTGCAGGACAATCACGGTCCCACTAGGGACGGGGAAAGGTCAGGTCGAGGTGCTTGTCCTCTTGCCCACATTAGAGCCGGCTGCACAAGCAAAACCTAATCTCCTCCAACCACACTTGCAGCCAGCCAGCTGGATCTGGGAGACGCACAAAAACACACACACACACACACACAGGCGAACAAAATGTGCAGCTTCACCGTCTAATTGATTTGGGTAGCGCGCCATTAGGTTGGGATGCGCACTTCAAAAAACAACTGTCACCGTCTTTGTTTTGTTCGGCGTCGACGCCGTCAGTCTCCCGGCTTCGAAGCGAGCCGCTAAGACGGCTCCGGCGGCCGAGCGCAGACAGCTCAGAAATCCATCCCGGGGATGCCGATACTCAGGTCACACACCCGGACTTGATCTGGATTCACAAGCGTGGTCAACGGGCCCCCGGGCAGTGCTGCACACTCTTAACATCACATCACAGGGGCAAAAAAGTAATTGGGCTCCCGCCACCGGCTCCCTCGAGAGGGCCCTGGGTCGTATAACCGAGTCGGGAGCCGCACGCCGAGAGGGGAGGTGATTTGCAGGTAAAAACTCTGGAGTTTGGGAAGGTTAGCCGTAGCCTGATCGGAGAGTTTTTGACGACGCTGAGAAGAACCAGGGGTTGAAGAACAGTTCCCACTCTACAAACATTACAACTTCTAGACAATGTAATAAATAAACAAATGAGCAACAAAACTTACCTGTTGGGGTGTCCAGGTGGTGGTGGTGGTGTTACCGCCGGCTTGGTCGGGCATCCCTACAGACACAATTGAGAGTGTCTGCAGGTGGGAAGCCGGATGTGGGTATGTGACCTGGTAGCTGCACTGGTGCTCCCTCTGGTCGGTCGGGGTGCCTGTACGGGAGGGGGGGGGTGGTAGCGTGATCCTTCCAAGCGCTACGTCCTCCTGGCGAAACTCCTCACTGTCAGGTGAAAAGAAGCTGCTGGTGACTCCACATGTATCAGAGGAGGCATGTGGTAGTCTGCAGCCCTCCCCGGATCGGCAGAGGGGGCGGAGCAGAGACCGGGACGGCCTGGAAGAGTGGGGTGATTGGCCGATTGGTCAAGTACAACTGGATTCTGAGATTCGGAGGTGCTTTGTTGATCCCCGTGGGGAAATTTCTCTCTGCGTTTAACCCATGCTAGCTGTGTAGCTAGGAGCGGTGGGCAGCCGCCGTGCAGCGCCCGGGGGACCAACTCCACTTCGTCTTGCCACGCCTCGGTCAGGGGCTCAGACAGGAGCGCTAACCCTAACGTGCGTGTCTTTTTGATGGTGGGGGAAACCGGAGCGCCCGGAGAAAACCCATCGCAGACACGGGGAGAACGTGCGAACTCCACACAGAGGACGACCCGGGATGACCCCCAAGGTTGGACAACGCTGAGGTTCAAACCCAGGACCTTCTTGCTGTGAGGCGACAGCGCTAACCGCTGCGGCACGGCCCTGTTAGACCAACTGACTAGTAAAAGTCCCGATGTATTAAAAGTCCTGATGTTTTAGAAGCACGTCTGAAAAACGGTTACAAAGTGGAAGTGCACACAGCCCGCACCGATAAACCAAAATGGAAAATTTGACAGGCTTTGTAACACTAGGACAGCGCCCTCTGAAGTAACCAATCCAGTTTTGTGTATGCACCGACAACTGTTCTGTGTGCGCTCCCTAACATCATTGGGGAGAAAAGGGGGGAAATCTCCAACAACAACAAAAAGAAGCAACTTTGACCTATTGTTTGGGTATGCACTATCACTTCGACATTGTGTAGTATTTGCAGTTGTGCTATAGAGGCTGTTTTGGAGGTTTGTGGTTTGTGCAGAAACCATGCAGCAACCGGTGCAATGGCATAACCTGTGTATGTGTGTATATCTATATCTATGTATATATATATATATAGATAGATAGATAGATAGATAGATAGATAGATAGATAGATAGATAGATAGATAGATAGATAGATAGATAGATGGATGTATACCACAATATTGAAATATCAAATAGTACTTTCATTAACTTTACATAATACCATGACAGTAAATCACCTGGCAAAAGCCTTCTCATGTTGGGGACATAAAGAACTGTTGTGCAGAGGTCTTCCTCCTAAAGCATCTAAACAACTCAAACTGAATAATATGATACTGAACCTGGAGTGGCGGCACGGTGGCGCAGTGGTGAGCGCGGTCGCCTCACAGCAAGAAGGTCCTGGGTTCGAGCCCCCGGGGTAATCCAACCTTGCATTCCTCCGGGGGGCTCCGGTTTCCTCCCACAGTCCAAAGACATGTGGGTCAGGGGAATCGGCCGTGCTAAGTCGTCCCTAGGTATGAATGTGTGTGTGAGTCGGCCCTGTGATGGCCGGGCGGCCTGTCCCGGGTGTCTCCCCAGCTGCCGCCCAATGACTGCTGGGATAGACCCCAGCATCCCCGCGACCCTGAGAGCAGGGTAAGCGGTCCAGATGATGGATGGATGGGTGGATGAACCTGGAGTGTGAGCTGATGTCATGTAAAGCGGCATCTTGTTCTGTTTACAACGCGATTGCACACATGCGGACGGTTCCCTTGTCTCCCACGTTTAGTTTATTGACAGTAGGCCTGCAGATTGTCTTGTCTACATACACGGTAATTGATTTAAACATGCTATTACCTGCAGTGAACTGTATTCAGTTACATCTTCCCTTCTGTCGTTCCACTAAAATGGTATGAAAACCCACGAAGAACCGTACAATAAACAGATGGAGTTTATTCTAAACCTGTGCTCGTGTGTGCAGAGGAGTGTGACGTAACCTCGCTGTCGTGTGTTCAATGGTGCCCATTTAAATGGAGCCTTTGCAAATGGCCGGGATGCGTGGGCGTAAGTGATTGGATTTATTTTCACAGAACACGAGTACACGACTTTCTCTTCTTTGCTTTTGTTAGTAGTCTTTTGTTTTCGTCGGTGGTGAGATTAATACCACTAAGCCGCTCTCGGTTTCAATGAACAACAGACACACACACACACACACACTTCATTATGACTGAAAATTAATATAAATATGTATATGGCGGCACGGTGGTTCAGTGGTCAGCACTGTTGCCTCACAGCCAGGAGGTCCTGGGTTCGAACCCCGGGGTTGTCCCACCTTGAGGGTCATCCCGGGTCGTCTTCTGTGTGGAGTTTGCATGTTCTCCCCGTGTCTGCATGGGGCTTCCGCCCACAGTTCAAAGGCATGTAGGTCAGGTGAATCGGCCGTACGAAATTGCCCCTAGGTGTGAATGTGTCGGCCCTGTGATGGACTGGCAGCCTGTCCAGGGTGTCTCCCCGCCTGCCGCCCAATGACTGCTGGGGTAGGCTCCAGCATCCCGCAACCCTAGTTGAATAATGGATGGATGTTAGGGTTAATACTCCTGTCTGTGCCCCTGAGCAAGGCAATGGAAGGAAGAACTGGAGTTGGTCCCCGGGCATTGCAGCTGCAAACTGCTCCTGTACAATAGGAGGATGGGTTAAATGCAGAGAACACATCTCATTGTAACCTGTACAATGACAAAATAAAGTGGCTTTTTAAATATAACTATGGTTTACCTGATGTAATGGAGTTCTTGGTGAGTTTTCATGTGTATGAACACTCGTGCAAGGAATAGATATCATGAAAACAGTTGTTTGGATATTTTCAGACTCAGAAAGGGTAGGAAAATTTAACGAATGTCAAAACAGGACATTGACTGGTTGGGACGAGGTCTGATGGATCATCCCATATATGTCAGGACAGTGAATGGTGGGAGACACCGGCTGAAATCGGCTGACTGGTTTGAGCTTACAAGGTGTAGTTGGTGCTCGACAGTAGGACAACGCTCTAAAATGCATTTTTTTAACCAGGCATGCTGGGAAAAAAAACCCATCGCAAACCACTATAAGCGTTTCCTGATGGTTTTAAGGGTTCTGTTGGACATTGTAATGGTTTTTGGTTTTATGTGATTATTTGTTTTGGTATGTCCAGTGCAAACCACCAGAGCATGTAGCGTGCTATAGGAAACCATCGAGATCAGGTTACTGGTTTCTGATGGAAAGCATTACATGATGATTGTTGATGACTGCCTGATGGTTTTGATGGTTTCCTCTATTGGAAACCATCAGGATTCTTGTAATGGTTTCTGATGGGGTTTTTTCTGCACAGAGGAATGCGTTAAATGAGCACATATGGTCTTATACAGAAATGACCTTCACACTCACACAAGCAGTTGTCAGGATTTCTCCATCACTTTACCACCTAACCAGAGTTTCCCAGTTGTGGGATTTCAACCACTGATTTTCTGGCTAAGAGCCAAGTGTCTCTAACCTTCAATTTACTCTTGTTCATACATGTAGTTTGTGTGTTTCTGGTCTGACTGTCCGGTGCTGGTCGTATTGTCATCTAATTGTCACACTGTTGTCAAAAGAAAATGTATTATGTATGTGGATAAGAACAGACAGAATCAAGGAGCGAGGACAGAGGACGAGAGAAAAGGACTCTGGGTTCATATTTTGCCATTGACGTATTTGCCAATAGTTGTGAGAAAACATTTGCATTGGCTTCAGTTCTGCTTGACGTAGTTGCTTACTGATACAGTGGGGCTTGCCCCGCCCCAACACAATTCCCTCCTCATATGTTTTTAAGGGCCTCCATTGACACTGATAGTGGCTATGGTGACAGAGCTGCCTCCCAGCTGCAGATATATAACACATTTCTCTGCCATGTCAGCCCCGGCGTACCTCCACAGAACTCTCTGTGCATGTGTGGGAATGCACCAGCGGGGCTACAGATGAGATGTCTGATACCGTGTCCCAGATGTCCCCAACCTTGATGGGTCCGGGGCACCACCCTTGTCTTCACTCCTCGACCATGAGTTTCGAAGGGTTACAGAGGATTATAGGTCCATTTGGCCGACTGCTTAGACCCGCCGCCTGCCCGCCGGCCTCTGACTGGAGAAGGGGGAGGGGGGCTCCCGAACATGAGCCTCGCTGCACGGGGTCTGCATGCTAAAGTGAGCTTGGGACTCGGGAGGCAGCCGCTCCCCATGACAGTCCCTGCCCTGGCGTTTGACGTGGTGTCAGCCCGCCTGGGTATCGGGGTTGGGGTGGTGGTGGTGGTGGGGGGGGGTGTTGGCTCGGCTCCTCTCAGAGCTTCCAGACAGGCCAGATCCAGGCTCTGACAACCTCAGTCTGTGGGGAGACGCTGAGTCCAGACGCAGCCCTGACCCCTCTGCCCTTCTGTATGTTGTTTACCTTCAGGTGTTGGCACCTCTCCTGGAAAAGAGAGGGAGAGAGAGGGAGGAAAAAAACCCCACCTATGTTTGCTTCTTCCTCACTCAGACAGGAATCAGAAATTGACAATGCCGGGGCCCCAAAACACCTCAGCTAAACCTCTCTGAGCCTGGCGGGGCTGCCAAGAACTGACTGGACCTTGACCATGGCTTAAGCAGTTTCTGCAGGCCAAATACACCCGGATTCATCTCTTAACTTGACAAGGGAAAAAAAAAACACAAAACCTCAGTGTAATCACCTTGGTGTGTTGCTTGCTGCTGTTAGGGAAAACATCCTATAAGTTCCCAAACTGCAAGTTTCAAAAAGACTCGGTTTTGTTTTTGTTTTTTTAGTCATTGACAGATACACAGCTTTTGAATTAGGATGTTTTTAAGTGGTTTTCAAAATGCAATGCACCATTTACTAACCATTAAGCAGCCGTTGAACGGTCGATTAAAGTTAGAAATAAAAAATGCAAGAAGAAAATCACTGCTGCTCAGGTCAAAATTTCTCCAAATGAGAGCATATATATATATATATATATATATATATATATTATGGATAAGAGAAAAAGAAGGCTGCAAACAGCCGCCACCCCGATTCCCCATAGGCCAGTGTGAGCAGATTCTCTTTCATTAGCTGGATTTGATATCATTCTCTGCATTTTGTCGAGCAATGCCATGTCCAAATGAGAATTTGAAAACACAATGTCAATTCAAATATACTTGGCCTTTTAAATTGGAGGTTGAAAAGAATGGACGGCAATTACAAAAAAAAAAACCCCTACTTCCGCCCTGATGGTTTTCCTAAACACTACTCTATTCTTGGTGAGCATTAGCGCATGAGTAATTATGGAGAATTATTCAACAGGAGCATAATTATGCAAAGTCTTTTAAATGACGGACAAATCTGTCGCATTATGTTCATTGTTTGGCAAAGGCGGTTGATGATTCTGTTATCTGCCTCTTGCCTAGCAACACCTGTTTTGTATAATTAAAGCAGAATTTGATATGGGGTTTTGACTGTGGCAATCAACATAATCATGAGCGCCGCTGCACTCCAGGAAATGGCGTGCTAATGGCTGACCATGGGTGGTTTTCCTTATGGACGTTTTACATCACCGGTCTTACTTTCAATGTATATGCCTTGGTTAGTGACCCTGTTTTTCCAAAGTTGTGATGCAAAATATGTCGTAATACTTTTACACTTCTCACAGAAGAGGCTTTTACGTCTCATTCGTTTGAGACAGAAACTTCAGAATTCACCAATGCCGAGAACGCCGTCAGGTTTTGTGCATCCTCCCAAAAGAGGGTTTACTTTCTCACGTCCTGTGTAGTTCATATGATATGATATGACATGCAGTCATTCTGTGACTTGCTCAAATACACACACAAGCCTGCAACTTGTGCTGGTATTTACTACATGCACCTTTCTTTCTAGGGGGCTGTTTGAATTCTGCGTTCATCTGAGAAGAAAGACTACGACTATGAATTCTGTCTATTTACAGTGTTAGTTTCATTTAGCAGAAGCGTTTATCCAAAGCGACGTACAACTGACAGTTAATACAACACAAGCAAGGATCTAGTCAGGAGACGACAACGTAAATGCCGAAAAATTAGGTTCAAGTCCGATAGAACATAGGTGTCAACAGGCAGTGCACAAAGGCAATGCATAGGGTGCATAGCAGTGATTGTTTATATACTATATATATTAATACCATCAGGTGTTGAGGTGTTTGTGAAAGAGCTGGGTCTTTAGCTTCTCCTTAAAGATGGAGAGGGACTCAGCAGATCGAATGGAGTTTGGTAACTCGTTCCACCACCAGGGAACTACAGAAGACATGAGACTGGCTAGTGACTTAGGGCCCCGTTGTGGCAGAAGTGCCAGACCTGGCACTACCGCCACACCTGTGCCTTTCATTGGCAGAGCATAGTGAGCAGGACTGAGTGTAGACCTGAATGAGGGGGTTCAGGTAGGTGGGAGCCGTTTTAGTTGCTGTTTTGTAAGCGTGCATTAAGGTTTTGAATTTGATGCAGGCAGCAACTGGTAGCCAGTGGAGAGATTTGAACAGCGGCGTGATGTGCTGTTTTGGGTTGGTTGAGGAGCAGACACGCCACTGCGTTCTGGATCATGCAGAGGTCTATGATGACAATCCTGTGGCATCACACTTTAACAACAATGGCTGACTGGTATGCAATGGTGACATTTTACTATATAGTATTCACTGTAGTAGGAGTAGCAGTAGTAATATTGTAATGGCAGTGGTCATAGTAGTTCAGATGGGGTGTTAACAGTAGTAGCAGAAGCACGGTTGCTAGCAGTAGTAATATGAGCAGTACTCGTAATAGAAGAAAGCCACTTTATTTTGTCATTGTACAGGTTACAATGAATGTGTTCTCTGCATTTGACCCATCCTACTGTATAGGAGTGGTGGGCAGCTGCAGCCCCCAGGGACCAACTCCAGTTCTTCTTCTTTCCATTACCTTGCTCAGGGGCAGACAGGAGTATTAACCCTAACATGCATGTCTTTTTGATGGTGGAGGGAAACCGGAGCACCTGGCGGAAACCCACACAGACACGGGGAGAACATGCAAATAGTGGTAATAATTGGAGTAGCGATGTTAGCAGTAGGAGTAATAGTACTCATTAGCAGTAGTAGTGGAGTATTTGTGATATTAGTAGGGTTTGTGTAGTAGTAGGGTTTGTGATATTAGTAGTAAATAGCCATCAGGAGTATTAGTAATAATGTCAGTGGTTAAAGCAGTGACTAGTACTATTAGTAACAGAGGCAGGAGCCGTATTCGCTGTAGTCATATAGCAGCTGTAGCAGTAGTGTTACTAGTATTCATAGCTGTAGTAGAGGTATTAGCAATAGACGGACTAGTACGAGTAGCAGTAGTACTCAGAAACCATGCTAGTACTAGTCACTGGTTGTAGAGGTAGTGCTTGTAGTAGTTTGTTGCAGCAGTAGTAGGAGCAGTTGTACCACGAGTAGCAGAATTAGCAGTAGCAGTTGGAGAGAGAAGCAAGGCAGCAACCGATCACCCCTGTGCATGGGTTTAGAGGCAATTTTGTTCAGGCTTGAAAAGAAATAGTTCATTGGGAATTGTGTCAGAATCCTAAACAGACGAGGGAAAAGGTTCGAAAATAGAGCCGTTCTATTGCCTGAACTGCAGTGTAAGTAAAAGCATCATCCTAGGTTTTCAAATGTATTCCCCTTGAGGGTCAAAGTCAATAACCCATTACATGGATTAAAAGAGCCTCTTCTGTCCCTCACCATTTAGGACCGGACAGCAAATAGCCTCTGATTTTTATTCATTGGTTTCTTTCACAAAGATAGTTGGTAACGAATGTGTCAGAAGCAATCTACTAGCCAATGTATACTCTCGCGTACAGCCAGGCTCTCGTGCTGTTCGCCTAAGAGTTGGACTTCCTGACTTGGAAAGGAACCGAAAAGTAAAGAAAAAAAATCCTGTCTTGAAGAAAATCTTGAGCAGATGCTCAAAAGTATAAGACAATACCCCCCATAGTGTGAAAGGCGCCACAAAGCAACAAAAAAGAAAGCGTCTGGTTATGAGCCATTACTAAACATGGGTTTCTTTCAACTGTGACAAATCTCACCGTGTATTTCAGACAGACACCACGGGTTGTGTCTAACCTGAGCAGTGAAACCTCCCGATGTTGGCTCTTCAGAGCGTTTGAAACTGTTGTGGAGAGAAAATAGACACATATGCCAGCCCGCAATTTCTGGTCCATGTTTGGTACCATATTCACCGCGTTGATACTCTGCTCACTGGAAACCTGACCCATAACTAGACTTACACTCCCCACTGCTGCAACATCCACAGGTTCAGAAATCCTCTCTCAGACCTCGTTGTAGGGTTAAGCCAAGCAATAATCACACCACCCGAGAGAGTGATCCTTTACCAGGCGCAGCATGTGTACTCTACGGACGGGTGTGAATGTATGTAACACCTCTTCGAGGGCCGCACCGAAAGCCTTATCACGTCGCTATCGAAGGATAAGCAACGTAGTGAGCAACACTCAGTGGTCGATTGGTGAACATTTTTCAGTAGGATGGTGATGGGGGTCCTGGTGGTGGTGGTGGTGTGTGTGTGTGGGGGGGGGGGATGGCCTACATATTCATGACCAAGCAGGCATTTAAAAACTATTTGAGAGCTCAGAAAAAAAAAATCTCTGGTCGTATGGTCTATACCCATACTTTTACATCAATTTTGTTACAACATCCATTCACTACAATGTGCACAGAACGTATGTGCCATCCACCCATTCATCCATCCACCCGTCTATCCATAATCCAAACCACTTATCCTGCTCTCAGGGTCGCGCGGATGCTGGAGCCTATCCCACCATATTATATGAGCTATACCATAGCATGATTAAGGGAATGGAAAGGGGGATGACAGTTTTACTATGGCTTGGTTTTGCATCCATCCCCTCTCAGATCGACCCCTGGCCATGCCGACTGCATTGAAGCTTTATACCTCGTTCAGACAAAAGAAGGAAGGCCAAGAAAACCAAAGTAGTTGACAAAACCAGAGTCTGTTTATCCGTGTACGTTACACCACCCGCCTCCTCCGGGAAGCGTGTCCCTACGCTTCAGGATATCAGCTCCCTCACGCCTCTGGGCACCCATGCTTCCGATTGCCTCAAGGTCTCACCATCCCACTTCTGACACCAGTGTAGCAAGGTCGGGGGGGGGGGCAGCCCTGGAACCACCACAGCCGGGACGCGAACCTGTGTCTCCCACACCACGGGCGACTACGTTAACCAGTCGACTAAAGGGTCTGACCCGTTAGCCAAGGGCTGGCGAGTCTAATTATCCATGCATGTTACAGTATGTACATCCGTCTTAGGACGTTTAAGCTCACCTTGGCCTTGGCCCACCTCTGTCTGTGTATTGATAGATCCTAAAATATTTCTACTGCGGGTGTCCAGGTGGAGTGGCGGGCTATTCCGCTGCCTATCAACATGGGGATCGGCGGTTCGAATCCCCGTTACCCCCGACTTGGTCGGACGTGTCTGTGGGAGGGAAGCTGGACGTGGGTGGCGCACTAGCACCTCCTCTGGCCTGTCGGGGCGCCTGTTCAAAGGGGAGGGGGAACTGGGGGGGGGGGGATAGCGTGATCCTCCCACGCGCTACGTCCCCCTCATGAAACTCGTCACTGTCAGGTGAAAAGAAGAGGCTGGCGACTCCACATGTGTTGGAGGAGGCATGTGGTAGTCTGCAGCCTACTGCTGTTTTAATGTGCAATAAATTCATCCGTGAAATTGTTGCTCTAAGTCAGTTCATTTTGTTTATGGCACATATCTGGCACTACGTTTAATATCAATGTATATACAATAATCAAATCACAGGAAGACATTTGTAACCCAGGGTTGAGATTATATAATAAATAGCCATAGAGTAATAAATAAATAAATAAATAAATAACAATTGATACACACATAAATAATTGATAATAATAAATAGTGTACCTAAAAACAACTGAAATCCATACCATTTGGTTGATATTAATTTCATGTGAGGTTAAAAATGTTTTGACAATCCCTTTAATCCAACCCTCACGTCCCCCTTAAGATGCCGTGTGCGGCGTGCGCCTGGCTCACGCAGCCAGAACGAGCTCGGTGCGTGAGTATAACTGTGAGTGTAACTGTATAACTGTATATTGTATAATTCAGTTATTTTGTGAAAGGAACAGTACTGTATGAATGTTTTAATATATTGTGATAAATTTGTACTGTTCACTTTGTGCAATAAATGTAAAAAAAAAACTAGCTGCGCGAGCCCTGCTCGGTAAAACCCAGATCGAACTTGCCACGACCGGGAGCAAACAGGACAAGATATCTGCTGATCGTTCGATGGAAACCTCTCAGAAACATCTGAAAAGTGAAGATAGATGCTTATAAAAACCGATGTTGTGCCTGTGGGAGAGCCACAGAACAGTTTTGGTGAGTTTTGTTATAGTTTATATCGAATTTCATTGCGTGTGCTAGCCTGTGAAAGTAGCTAACTGTGCTAGCCTGTGAAAGTAGCTAACTGTGCTAGCCTGCGAAAGTAGCTAACTGTGCTAGCCTGTGAAAGCAGCTAACTGTGCTAGCCTGTGAAAGCAGCTAACCGCTCTAGCCTGGAAAAGTACAGTAAGCTAGCTAACGTCACAAGCAGAACCATTATAAGGACAAAGTCCAAATGTATTTCCGTTGTGTGGCGAAATATTGTTCGTATCGATTTGTTGGTTATGGACTGTTGATGAGAGGACTGTTTTGTGTATGGCCTGTTATGCAGGCCAGGTTTTCTCAGGACTACCACGACGACGGGTTCTTCTGTGCGTGCACGTGAGGACGGCGCACACACGGCCACTAGATGGCGAGCCCCACCAAAGCAACTCTTACCTGTTGAAAGGACATCTGGCTCACCTCATCTGCACCGCCTCCATGTGGTTACACTTACCTCATACCCGGAAAAAAGGAGATTATACTTACCGGTCATCCGCACCTGAAAAAGAAAATAGAGTTAACTCAAGATAAAATAAATAGATCTAAACTTAAAATTAGTGATATAAATAGACGTCTAAAACTTAGAAGAACTGAAGTTGATTAAATCAACCTAAAAACTTGAAATAACCTATTCTAAATTATAGAAAGGGTTAAATAAGAAACTGGTAACTCACCTGGTTTTGTGTAGCCAACCTTGTCAATACCTTTTGTGTGTGTGTGTGTTATTTAGCGCTGTTGTTTATTAAAATTGCCGGCTTGTTTATACTTTATCCGCTGTCTCTGGTCTACCACTTAATTGACACACCACTCCCTCCGAGCCTAGAACTGGTCCAGTGGCTTCTAGCTGTCTTTATAGTGACACAGGTGCTACACACTGATGACATTTATATTTGTCAGAATGTAGATTATTCATTAAAAGACCCTATTCAATGTCATCATATACTTCTTGCATACATAACTTATACGCAAATAATATTATAAGTTGTCCCTTAACATTAACAACCAAGCATCAGAAGAGACATATTAAGTTTGGTTTTCTAACTTGTCATTTGTATGTATCAATTATACTGAACCACAAAACAATTTACCGAAGTCTCCTGTTATAGCTAGTAAGGTTTGTGGCAAATCTGCAAAACTAAGTAAGAGTAGACAGTATCTTATAGAAAATGTACTCATTTCTGTTTAATCTCACTGTTTATTTTACATTGTTCAACTTGATGACAAAAAACAGGCGGCGCGGTGGTGCAGTAGTTAGCGAAGTCGCCTCACAGCAAGAAGGTCCTGTGTTCAAGCCCCAGGGTAGTCCAACCTTGGGGGTCATCCCGGGTTGTCCTCTGTGTGGAGTTTGCGTGTTCTCCCTGTGTCTGCGTGGGTCTCCTCCAGGTGCTCCGGTTTCCACCCACAGTCTAAAGACATGTAGGTCAGGTGAATCGGCATTACTAGAAAAATTGTCCCTAGAGGTGAATGTGTATGTGTGTCAGCCCTGTGATGGACTGGCGGCCTATCCAGGGTGTCTCCCCACCTGCCACCCAGTGGCTGCTGGGATAGGCTCCAGCAGCCCCGCATCCCTGAGAGCAGGATAAGTGGTTAAATATAATTTCTATGCAGCAGTCAATAACATTATTAGGACTCAGTTTTAATATACTGACATTGGAATTTCTTTTTTGTAAAAACTTTTTCAAAATGCAGTCTCCACTGAATGAACACCCCTGTAATTAACGGCAGTAATAATTACAAATCTTGTTGGTTTAAAAATAAACTGTCCAAACCTCTGCCATTTAAGAGTAAAGATTTAGTTGGTAACAACAGTACACATCTATTACAGGAGATCCCACGTGAACATCTAGTTGGCCAGTTCCAGATGTTTCCTAATCTAGACCCTGTTAATGTCAAACTGGAAAGTGACCACGGATGACTAGACTCGTTAGCCCTTGGCTAACGGGTCGAACCCTTTAGTTGACTGGTTAGCGCAGTTGCCCAATCCGAGTTCACTTCCCGGCTGCCCCCTTAATTTGCTACATTGGTGTCAGAAGTGGGATGGTGCGACCGCGAGGCCATCGGTAGTGCGTGCGCCCAGAGGCGTGAAGGAGCATGACTCTTTAGCCAAGTTGCCCATGGTGTGGGCGACCCGGGTTCACTTCCCGGCTGACCCCTGAATTTGCTACAGTACCTTTCATCTGTGTGAATTAGTGCACTGGGTTTAACTCATCATTGAACTCCAGCCTGTTAGTTCTTTAAGCTGTATTTATAAAAATGTGCAATGACAATCTCACATACTGCATGAAATATTAAATTATGAACACTGCAGCCCAGAAATCATATTACACCGGTATATTTGGAATATACCTTTTGCCTGCTTAAAAAGAGTTAGCGCTTGAGGGGAATCTGGGTGCTCTCGAGGTGCACCTGGGAGCTGTTTTAGGGCATCTGGGCACTCTCGAGGGGCATCTGGGTGCTCTTGAGGGGCCTCTGGGTGCTGTTTAGGTACATCTGGGTGCTGTTTAAGGGCCTGTGGGTGTTCTCGAGGGGCATCTGGGTGCTCTTGAGGGGCCTCTGGGTGCTCTCGAGGGGCATCTGGGTAGTCTTAAGGGGCATCGCGGCTTTTTAGGGGCCACTGGATGCTGATTGTATGTCAGGTGCTTCAGAAACTGTTACTGATTGCTTTGTTGATTATTGTTGCCATGCAATAGCGACAATAAATGTGTGTCGAATTCCTACAAATCCAGCCAAACTTTATGATCGAACAGTAAAATAACAAGTAATAAAATTAAATTAAATGCACTCTGCTGTAACTTTAAAAAAAGGGCAAATCAAAACAACATTAAATCAAATATATTCAATAAGCCAAAAAAGAAATAATACCTCTGTGCTTCACTGAATAATTAATGACCTTTGATGTGGTTGTTGACCATATATTGAGCAGTATGAGCAGAAGGGGTAATGATGAAGTTGACTGCTGCTGCATTTTTCTATTTTGGGGCTCTCGCCCTCTGATAATACACTTAAGTGCCTCTATGCATCAAAGAAAATGAGCATACACATAAAAGGCATGATAATTACAAATGCATGAAATAAGCAATAGGCATTTATTTTCATTATTGTATATACATTATGTGTAGGCTATATGAATACTCGCTATGTGTAACTTAGGTAGGGGCCGTTTGCATCGACAATACACATTCAGAGCCAGCCAGACACAACAAGGCATACATTAAAGAAACAGAAAATCAACGATCAAATAGATTACATAACTGTACATGTAGACCTGGGCTGGAGTAGGCAAATTTGTCCAAACAAGATTCCCTCATTGTGAGCAATTAGCTAGCTCACATGAGTTGGATGAAGTGGTGGAGAGTGTCCCAAGTAGGAGAGAGTGGTGATTGGAGTGGACTTCAATGGGCTTGTTTGTGAACGGAACAGAGGTGATGAGGAGGTAATGGGTAGGTATGGTGTCAAGGAGAGAAATGTGGAAGGACAGATGGTGGTGGATTTTGCGAAAAGGATGGAAATGGCTGTGGTGAATATATATTTCAAGAAGAGAGAGGAACACAGGGTGACGTACAAGAGTGGAGAAAAGTGCACACAGGTGGACTATATCCTATGTAGAAGGCGCAATCTGAAAGGGTTTGGAGACTGCAAGGTGGTGACAGGGGGGAACGTAGCTTGGCAGCATCGGATGGTGGTTTGTAGGATGACTTTGGAGACCAAGAAGAGGAAGCGAGCAAAGGCAGAGCTGAAGATCAAATGGTGGAAGTTGAAGAAGGAAGACTGTTGTGTGGAGTTCAGGGAAGAGTTAAGACAGGCACTGGGTGGTAGTGAAGAGTTGCCGGATGGCTGGACAAGCACCGCAGAAATAATGAGGGAGACAGCTAGGAAGGTGCTTGGTGTGTCATCAGGACAGAGGAAGGAAGACAAGGAGACTTGGTGGTGGAATGAGGAAGTACAGCAAAGTATACAGAGGAAGAGACTGGCAAAGAAGAAGTGGGATAGTCAGAGAGATGAAGAAAGTAGACAGGAGTACAAAGAGATGCAGTGTAAAGCGAAGAGAGAGGTGGCAAAGGCAAAGGAAACGGCGTATGGTGAGTTGTATGAGGTGTTAGACACTAAGGAAGGAGAAAAGGACATGTACCGATTGGCTAGACAGAGGGGCCGAGCTGGGAAGGATGTGCAACAGGTTACGGTGATCAAGAATAGAGATGGAGATGTGCTGACAAGCGAGGAGAGTGTGCTGAGAAGGTGGAAGGAGTACTTTGAGGGGCTGGTGAATGAAGAAAATGAGAGCGAGAGAAGGTTGGATGATGTGGGGATAGTGAATCAGGAAGCGCGGTGGATTAACAAGGAGGAAGTGAGGGCAGCTATGAAGAGGGTGAAGAGTGGAAAGGCAGTTGGTCCAGATGACATACCTGTGGAGGTATGGAGATGTTTAGGAGAGATGGCAGTGGGGTTTTTAACTAGATTGTTTAACACAATCTTAGAAAGTGAGAGGATGCCTGAGGAGTGGAGAAGAAGCATACTGGTACCGATTTTCAAGAATACGGGCGATGCGCAGAACTGTATCAACTACAGAGGTATAAAGTTAATCAGCCACAGCATGAAGATATGGGAAAGCGTAATAGAAGCTAGGTTAAGAGGAGAGGTGATGATTAGCGAGCAGCAGTATGGTTTCATGCTACGAAAGAGCACCACAGATGTGATGTTTGCTTTGAGAATGTTGATGGAGAAGTATAGAGAAGGTCAGAAGGAGTCACATGGTGTCTTTGTGGATTTAGAGAAAGCTTATGACAGGGGGCCGAGAGAGGAGGTGTGGTATTTTATGAGGAAGTCGGGAGTGGCAGAGAAGTATGTAGGAGTGGTGCAGGATATGTATATGAGGGAAGTGTGACAGTGGTGAAGTGTGCGGTTGGAATGACAGATGGATTCAAGGTGGAGGTGGGATTACATCAAGGATCGGCTCTGAACCCTTTCTTGTTTGCAATGGTGATGGGCAGGTTGACGAACGAGATCAGGCAGGAGTCTCCATGGACTATGGTGTTTGCGGATGACATGTTGATCTGTAGTGAGAGTAGGGTGCAGGTTGAGGAGAGACTGGAGAGGTGGAGGTATGCACTGGAGAGAAGAGGAATGAAAATCAGTAGGAGCAGGACGGAATACATATGCGTGAATGAGAGGGAGGACAGTGAAATGTGAGGATGCAAGGAGTAGAGGTGACGAAGGTGTATGAGTTTAAATACTTGGGGTCAACCGTCCAAAGTATCTGGGAGTGCAGGAGAGAAGTGAAGAAGAGAGTGCAGGCAGGGTGGAGTGGGTGGAGAAGAGTGTCAGGAGTGATGTGTGACAGAAGGGTACCAGCAAGAGTTAAAGGGAAGGTTTACAAGATGGTTGTGAGACCAGCTATGTTATATGGTTTGGAGACAGTGGCACTGACAAAAAGACAGGAGGCGGAGCTGGAGGTGGCAGAGTTGAAGATGATAAGATTTTCACTGGGAGTGACGAAGAAGGACAGGATTAGGAACGAGTATATTAGAGGGACCGCTCAGGTTGGACAGTTTGGAGACAAAGCAAGAGAGGCAAGATTGAGATGGTTTGGACATGTGTGGAGGAGAGATGCTGGGTATATTGGGAGAAGGATGCTGAATATGGAGCTGCCAGGGAAGAGGAGAAGAGGAAGGCCAAAGAGGAGGTTTATGGGTGTGGTGAGGGAGAACATGCAGGTGGCTGGTGTGACAGAGGAAGATGCAGAGGACAGGAAGAGATGGAAACGGATGATCCGCTATGGTGACCCCTAACGGGAGCAGCCGAAAGTAGTAGTAGTAGTAGTAGTAGTAGTAGTAGTAGTAGTAGCTAGCTAGGGTGCTAATTAACGCAATGCTAACATCGGTGCGGTAGTCGGTTATATATAAATACACCACTGCACTGGTCTAACATGAATATTACAAAGTACATTCACATACGACATGCGCGTGTGTGGGCCTGGCGGCCTGTCCAGGGTGTCTCCCCGCCTGCTGCCCAATGATTGCTGGGATAGGCTCCAGCATCCCCGCGACCCTGAGAGCAGGATAAGTGGTTTAGATAGTGGATGGATGGCTGGGCGTAAGGCATAATGACAGTCTTATTTACTTCCATTGTCTATATTTTATTTGTGTGGGTTAGGTCCGATTAAGACACACTTTTTTTTTCCTGCTTGATACCTTTGACATGATCCTCAGGGGAATTTGAAGGATACAGGAATGGATGGGAAGTGGTTAGTGGAAGTGGGAAGTGATCAGTGTTCAATGTGGGTGGAGTCAAACATTTGGCCCAGCCCACATTGAACGCCGCATAACATTTAGAGGAGAAACAACAAGATTGAGACGTAATCTCGTGTAGCCAGACCTCTCCATCTCTGTCAGGCTGACGGGTGGTCAAGAGAAAATCTCGTCAACATAATTGGGATAATGAGACCTCAGAAATCCTGAGGCAGCCAGTCGATTGGCTGTGAGTTTAAAAATGCCTGCCTCTGGAAATGGCACCTGTAGTTAGTTTTCCTGTTTGGGTAGAAATAAGTTTCCTTATTTGTCTTAGCTACACCAACAGTAATAATTTATGTTTGTGTTTAATTTTGTTATTAAATTAGAGGGTTTTGCTGCAAATGAGGAAAACATGTAAAGCTTTGGATGGAGTTGTTGTGGTTGTCATCTCATCTTAGATGAGTAGAAGATAACACAACCACCACTTGATTTGTTTCTTTTGTGGTGCAGGGAATCAATTCCCTCAGAAGATCCAATTCCAAGGAAAGGAGTCAATTCCCACACAAACTTATCACCTCATTCATATAACATTCCCGTAACTCAAAACATACAATATATGTCATTGTGCACATGTTGAACACATGTCCTGTGTACAACCTACCAACAACTTACTGCCAATTCCCCAAAATAGATTTTTTATAATTAACCTCAGATTAGTGGTATATATATTTAAGACATAGTCGAAGTCTGCATTATACAAATGCCACAGAAAAAAAAACATTATACTATATGTTTTTTTTTTTAATTTAAAAAAAAACAAACAAATTTTACATTTTTTTTTTATGTGTATTTGTACATGGATGAATCTAAAGTTAGGACCCCATGGGGCATTTTTATAGTGCAGACTTCCTTCAGCTATGTCTTGAAAAAAAAAAAAAAAAAATATATATATATATATATATATATACATACATATATATATGTATATATATATATACCCCAAAACACAGTTTTGGGAGGACAGGCCCACCCAACATAAAAGGAAAACAGAAAACAAAGAAAAAAGACGCGTGCATTCATGTTGTATGTGGTGGTGGTGGGGGGGGTCAAAGGGCTCAAATCAGTCAAAGTAATCAAATAGAAAAGGGGCAGGACTTAGGCCAACTCTTGGCAACCCAACAAAACAAGAGGTGAAAGAAGTCCATCTCCAAGAAGTTCATGGTATGAATTTTTTTTTATACAAAACCGGTTAATTATAAAAAAATCTGTTTTGGGGATTCGGCAGTGGGTTGGGTAGGTTGTTCACCGGACATGTGTACGGCTATCGATAATGCATGTTTTGACAGTTGAGGGAATGTTATATGAATAAGCGGTTGTGGATGTGATCATGGACACACCTCCAACACAGCTGTGGACCGTCATGCTATTATGGGCTGTATTTAAGCACCGAGTCACTGTGCAACTGACGTGTCTTGAGAAAGGTCCTTGTGGCTGAAACGTTGAGCCTTTTCCATAAATCAGTGCAGAGGTGATAAGTGTGTGTGGGAATTGACTCTTTTCTTTGGAATGTCATCTCATCCGAGCCAAAGTTTTGCTAGTGTGAAACAAGTTGTTGTTGACAGGACATTACATGGCCCCATTCTTAACACATGGCGTGATATATCGACACTGTTGACAAAGTGTCGATATTTGAAGGTACCCTTCAGCGTTTGTATGAGAAAGAAACCATAACTAACCTTAATCTAACCCTAACCCAACCATAAAGTAAAAAAACTAAACCCAGCCTCCTACAGACGAGGTGGCCGAGTGGTTAAGGCGATGGACTGCTAATCCATTGTGCTCTGCACGCGTGGGTTCGAATCCCATCCTCGTCGTCACATTTAGTTTTGGGTGGCGCAGTGGTTAGCGCTGTCGCCTCACAGCAAGAAGGTCCTGGGTTTGAACCCCGGGGTAGTCCAACCTTGGGGGGTCATCTCAGGTCATCCTCTGCACTGAAAAAAAAGGATTTGAGGTTTTAGCCACCCCAGCTCATTTTCCTAAGTCAGTTCAACTAAAATGCTCGGTGTAATTGAAATATCAAGTTTAAACTGTGCCCAACTAATCCGTATAGTCAGAGTAGTTCAGGTAACATAGATCCCTTAGTTGCCTCAACTATTATGTATGTGTGGCCCCTGCAAAAATGCATAGGAAACCCCACACAGCCAAAAAGGGCTGTCCACCTCCTACAGTGGCATGTGCCACAAAAAACTCCCTTTTTGCATCAAGTCCCAAATGTAAGAACAAACTTTTAACTCTGCTTGTATTTATTAAAACGCTTGTTAAATTAAGTGTTGAACAGGTAAACTAGATAAATGTTGCACAGGGGTGTGAAAGTACATGTTGCAGCAGCAGTTTTCAGGAACTTAAAAAGCTAAACATTGTTTATGGCTAATTTTATAACTTGTGTGATTTTTAGCAATAGTTAATGGATTTATATTTGTGTCCCACTTCTGAATGTGTGATTTGGAGCACAGAATTATTTTTTTGCAAGTAAATAAATCCTAACAAAAGATTTTTACAGTGTGTGTGGAGTTTGCATGTTTTCCCCTTGTCTGCGGTGGGTTTTCTCTGGGTGCTCCGCTTTCCCCCACCATCAAAAAGACATGCATGATAGGGTTAATACTCCTGTCTGTGTCCCTGACCAAGGCATGACAAGACGAACTGCAGTTGGTCCCCGGGTGCTGCAGGGCGGCTGCCCACTGCTCCTAGCTACACAGCTAGCATGGGTTAAATTTAGAGCATAATTTCCCTACGGGGCTCAGAGGAGTATAAAAAAGAACCTTAACCCTAACCTTAACACTATTTACTTTGTACTATTTTAATCATATTTTATATATGATTGTTCCTATTTGTTTTTATGTACTCTCTTTTAATTATGTTTATATGGTAGTTCCTTTTCTGTTATCTGTGTAAGGCACTCAGAATTGTCCTGTGTATAAAATGTGCTATATAAATAAACTTACTTGCTTGCTTGCTAACCTATCCCTAACCTTAACCCTAGCCTAGACTTAACCTTAATCCAAATCCTAACCTATCCCTAACCTTAACCCTAGCCTAGACTTAACTTTAATCCAAATCCTAACCTATCCCTAACCTTAACCCTATCTTAGATTTAACCTTAATCCAAATCCTAACCCTAACCTTAATACTATCTTAACTTTAACCCTAACCTAACCTTGAAATTAACCCAAACGCTAACCCTAACCTAACCTATCCCTAACTTTAACCCTAACCTAACCTTGACCTTAATTCAAGTCCTAACCTATCCCTAACCTAACCTAACCTTGACCTTAACCCAAACCCTAACCTAACCTTGACCTTAACCCAAACTCTAACCGAACCTTGACCTCAATCCTAACCTAACCTTGACCTTAACCCAAACCCTTACCTTAATCTAGCCCTAACCTTCACTACTACCTAATAGTAACCTGTGTCGTTAGTATTCATAACCAGCGGAGTAGTTTCATATTGGAGTCACCTGCCATGTCTCTACATAGATGTTGAAGGGTACCTTGTGCATCATATGTCAAAACTTTGACAACAGTGTCAAGATACGATGCCATAGGATGTGAACGTGTTGGTACATGGGGGAGCACCAGCGGGAGGCCCCGCCCTCTCTTTTAACTTCATTGGTTTGAAGTGTGAAGACAGCCCTCCTGCCCTTTTCCAACCAATATTTTTGCTTGAATTTCTCCAGACCTCCATGAGGTTGATGAGGCAGAGGTCCAGCTGCACAAGATAGAGTAAGATGAGGAAACTTCCCCTGGACCTCCAGGTCAAATTATCATCTTGATGTCTGGGTCTCGCAAGACTGTACTCACCGCCGATATGGATATTCTCGTAACACCTTGAAACACAGCCCCTTAATGCTCCAATTTGACTTCAGCGAGCTTGATAGGGACTTAATGGAATCCTGGTCATGTCGAACTCAGAGAGGCAAAGACTGAAAACAATAAAAAAAAAATTTTTTTAAATCCCAGTGCTGGTAACCTTAATCTTTCCATTTCTCCCAATACATCAAGAAGACCTGGCAATTCAATATCCTCCGCCTATTTAGTTGAAGACATCCACCCCACACCAAAGTTGTTAGGGCAAGAGCAGTGATTTATGTAGCCAATTAAACTTGGGGATAATTAGGTGGAGACAATGAGAGAGCCAGGGCAAGGGAATTTGTCCAGTATGCAGAGGTTAATGATAATCCTCTTTGAGATAAGTGCCATGTGACCAATGGGAGTTAAGGCTCGAGCGTCTGATCCGGCAGACATCATTGGGGTCTCTCTGAGCGATGTAGCGTGAATGGGAGCGTGGCATCCCTCCCTGGGGTGATTTACCAGGACTCCCAAGTGTCATGCTCATTATTGTAACGTCTTATCCAGACTGCAATACACCCACTGTTTGCTCCATCACATTCCTATGAACCTGATTTTTTTAAAAAATAAAATCACGGATACTCAAACATGAAAATACAATTATATTCTCAGGGAGCTTATTGGGTTTGGATTAATTGTATGAAAAGCCAGTGTAGCACGTTGCAGTTCAGGGTCACGCAGTGAGGTGACAAACTCAATTTCACTGTCCTGTTTCGTTCCCAGCAGCGATGGCGTTTGTAATGAAATAATCATTGTCTAATCAGATGGCTTAGGTGCTACTCTGCGATCTATTTATTCAGTATATGAAGAGGGGTTGAGCTGCGACTCCCAGAAACGTGTGTTTGTGATGATTTTACTCATTTAGTAAAGAAGTGATTGCTGCCCTCTTCCTTGAGAATTGGGAAAAAAAATCAATCCAGGATTGGCGTCATGTAATAATCACCCAGAGGGTTCGAAGACATACAATTTATTGGACAATAAAGAATTTAAATGGACTTTTTTTTAACAATAATAAGTAGCTTAATTCATTTAGCTGATAACTACCAAAGCACTTTTACAAACTGGGGTATAAGATAACATGAAATACGGTATTAGGCAGACTCAAGTGGGAGCAAAAACAATATAAATCACAACTTGTGAAGAAGCCATGCGTATAACAGTGTTTGTGTGTGTAGTACATACCATAGTATGACGCAATATCCTTCAATAACAGTGTCCCTTCTTTCTTAGCATTGATTGGACGAGGCAATGATACTCATTACTGTCAGTCAAAATCATCTGCCTCCCCCCGCCCCTGCTTCCGAACCGTCCCGGTCGCTGCTCCGCCCCCCTCTGCCGATCCGGGGAGGGCTGCAGACGACCACACGCCTCCTCCGATACATGTGGAGTCGCCAGCCGCTTTTTTCACCTGACAGCGAGGAGTTTCACTAGGGGGACATAGTGCGTGGGAGGATCCCGCTATTCCCCCCCAGTTCCCCCCCAAACAGGCGCCCCAACTGATCAGAGGAGGCGCGAGTGCAGCGACCAGGACACGTACCCACATCTGGCTTTCCACCCGCAGACACGGCCAATTGTGTCTGTAAGTCTCATCAAGTTGTTTTTATAGCCCAAATTCACAAGGTAGTCCCGAAAGGCTTTACACTTCAGTACAATATACGACAGTATACGACATAAAACAATACCATCCGTGACTTTCTTAACTAAAGTCATCTCAATTCCATTCCAGTCGGTCACCGTTCGGTTCTTACTCTTGTTAACAATATCGAAAACGTTTCGCAAAGCCAGACCAAGGCCTTTGACTTCCTGAATCGTTCTTACTCAATCTCCAATTATACTATTCCCTCAGAGTTGCTGAACTGCAGAAGACAATTATGTTCTCCAGCACTTTGAAGCCTTGGCCATATATGTACCTTCTCATAGCTGAACCAGATGCAAATGGCCATGGCGTCACAACTCTGTGAGTCAACCTGAGGAGTAATTGGCACACCTTGCCTTGTCGATTACATGGAACAAGCCAGACACGGCACTTAGGGCAACCACAATCATGTTTGTGAGTCACAGGAGGAGATACGTGAGGAAGAAATGGCTCATACTGTGGAGACAGTATCCAATGCACAGCCACAAAATATTGCCACCTGTTAGGAAAATTAGGCGAACGGAATGCAAATCTCTAACGGATAGTGGTTTAACAAAAAAAAAACCAACAAAACACACAGGATGCAAATAGGCCGTTATGGTCCAATGACAGGTTATAGGAAGCATCGCCAGTGCAGTTTAGAACAACATTCACTCCCTTAGAGGCCATGTGTGGAAAAGCTCCATGCAGGGAGCACGAATGGAAGGAGGTCCTGCGAGTCCGCTTTACTCCCCCCCCCCCAACACCCCCAGCCTCCTCCCCTTGCCTCTATTCTATTTAGCAAACCTGACAAATGTTAACTAAACAGGGAGTCTATTGTCCTTTGAGCTACCAGCGTTCTTTGGTGGGCCTGTATGGCTCGAAACAAAAAAAGAAAAGGAGAAAGGAAGTAATGGGGGGAAGTGTCTACGCGGTTTGTCTTGGACACACAAGTCTTTACTTACTGTAAGACTTTCCTAAAGCCTCCCAGCAGCGGGAGCCCGGGCCCAGAGCTTGTTTCAATATGGCGGCAAATCTCCCAGCAGCACTGCATGCTCGCTGTTTGGTTTCCAATTATTGCTCACAGCGTTCCCATGATAAAATTTGAGACTCACATGATTTTTATCTAAGTAGGGGAGTGACAACAGGCGACGGATTCGTGACTGAGTAAAGAATCAGGGATTCCCTGGTCAATAGTGTGTTTTTGCCAGTTGTAAACCACTCATTAATTCCATCCACATCCATGAAATCATCCAAACGTGAGTAAAATCATGATTTGTGCCAGCTGCCACCAATAAAAAGATGAGGAACACAATTATCGCCGGTGACTTATAATTATCTTTGTGCAGAATAATGTCTGCCACTGCTCATGCCGTGCATGGTTAAGCAACTAGTTGTTGCAGGCAGTGATGAAACGGTGCACACCTGTACCAACAGTATACCTTTCAGGGAAAGGCATTTTTAACTTGATTGATTACAACTTTCATTGGCACATTAACACAGATTCCTTTGAAGTGATTTATTTTTTGCTGGGTATTACTTTTTCATGAATCTGATTCTGTTGTTCCATCAGTGCAAATGGTTTTTTGGTTGGTACTGTTTAGACCCTGTGGTGGTAACGACCTGAAGGTAACATGTGCCTGCACATTGTTTTTAATGACAATAAATTGAATTGAATTGACTATAGACCCCCGTTTCAAAGCAGAGTTCATGCAGTCATGAAAAACCTGGAAAAGTTACGGAATTTTTTTTTTTTTTAAAGTATCAACTCTAATGATTGACTAAATATGTCTCGGTATGCTAGCATGTGTTTCCATTGGCTAGCTTTCATCTCACCTCGCAAGCTGTGTCGTCAGCAATATACATTACAGTGCAGACTCAACACTGTGTTTTTGAATGGACAAGTACAAAATATGGCTTGCAAAAAATTTCGAGAGTAGAGTGGCTCATTTCTTTTCCAGATTCCCCCCCGTTCTCACCCCTATCCCTATTGTATCCGGCCAATTACCCTACTCTTTCCGGGCCTTCCCGGTCGCTGCTCCGCCCCCTCCGCCGACCCGGGGAGGGCTGCAGACTACCACATGCCTCCTCCGACACATGGAGTTGCCAGCCGCTTCTTTTCACCTGACAGTGAGGAGTTTCACTAACCCCAGGGTTGGTAGGCAATGGAATAGACCGCTACGCTACCTAGGCCTCTAGCGTGGCTCATTTCAATGGTATTTTAAATACAGACTGATGTAGTGTTTTCAGTGGCACCTCTACAAATGTGGCTTCTTTTGGGGATGGAAATGAAGGCTAAAAGTAATGGAGAAGTCATGGAAACTCGCAGAAGTTCAGTCGGTTCAGTCATCCCAAGTCACATCCTCACAGGTTCCTCATTTACCAGAGAGATTAATGGTTAGACGCCGGCCCATGTTTATTCCAGAGAATAAATGGATGTGAGATGCAAAAAAACCCCCCAAAAAACAGAACACTATGTTCAAACATTGCTCAAATATCTCCGTCAACATGGCGGCCCTCCAAGTAGGCCGGGTTTGTCATCTGGCATGTTTTCCTTTGCCAGATAAGCGCGTGTCCTCTCCCTTCCAGATGCCACATTCTTCTGCAAATAATGAGAATACACGTTGGCCTGTTTTTGCTCCCCCTCTCCTTTGATGGACTGTGAGTGCAGGCTCGTGAACACCCTCAGCAGTCAGCAGTTGTGAACACTCCTCACCCGCGGCACAGTGTGCGCTAGGAAAACATGACCTGCAATCAAAATTAAAGGGGGGGGGGCAGGAAAGCGACAATATCTATTTCCTGCGTCTGTGCTCCAGTTCTGGAGCTGTAAGCCCACAGATGAAAAGATAGCGGTGGCAGCATTTTGCGATGAAAAGTCCAAACTTCAATCTTGTGTCACCCCCCACCCCACCACATATTGAGACCGGTGGGTTGTGTGCGTCTTATAACGGCGTCCTCGAGCCCGCACATGTCGTGACGAGAGGCGAGAGAAAATCTGGAGCAGTTTGCGGGATCTAAAAAAAAATTAGCAAAAAAAAACCCCAAAACACAACAAACGCACTACTCTCGGGGTGCAGATTGTACGGGTGAGAGAGAAAGACAAGGAAACTGGACGCGCCCTCTCTTGACAGCTTGCACCTCCATGGTTGAGGCTCTGTGGCAGGTCATGAAAGGAAAGAATGCTGAGCGAGATATCTATCAGGATCTGAAAGATGAGAAGAGATAGCAGCAGACGAGTGTGAGGGACAGGAGACGCTAACAGCCGAAGGTTTGCTTTGAAGGGAGGGCGTTTTCTCCCTGAACAGACCCATTAAACTAGACAGCAAACTGAACAAAACAGTGGTTCTGAAAGGAATTTTCTTTTTTTAATCCTTTTCTTTTAATGCAAGGGAATATCCGGGTAGTATTCTGCCGTATAGTCCCTATCAATCAATTCCCTATCAAATTGGCGGCACGTGGTGCAGTGGTTAGCGCTGTCGCCTCACAGCAAGAAGGTCCTGGGTTCAAACCCCGGGGTTGTCCATCCTTGGGGGTCATCCCAGTTCGTCCTCTGTGTGGAATTTGCGTGTTCTCCCCGTGTCTGGGTTTTCTCAGGTTCCTCCGGTTTCCCCCACCATCAAAAAGACATGCATGTTAGGGTATCTGTGCCCCTGAGCAAGGCGTGGCAAGAAGAACTGGAGTCGGTCCCCGGGCGCTGCACGGCGGCTGCCCACTGCTCCTAGCTACACAGCTAGGATGGGTTAAATGCAGGGCGTAATCTCCCCACGGGGGTCAGTAAAGTATCTCAAAATAAGAACCAATCCGTCTGCATACGTCACCACCTGGGGAGGCCACATCAGTGCCTGTGCCAAATGCCACAAGTTGACTGGTCATTCCTGAGGAGGCAACAAAAACACAGTCAGAAATGTACGCCCGGACAAATAGTCTCCCCGCGCTGGAGTCACAGCGGCTAGCTCTGTTTGACCCTGGACAGGAGACATGGATGGACGCGACCTGCATACGTAGGCTGCGTTTTGAAACAGGTTCTCAGCGTGGCGGCGCGGGGAGAGGCCTCGATCGACGTGCCTGTGCAGGACTTGTATCCAAGCCTCGCTCAGCTGTGTTTTTCTCGCCTTAAGTCATCACATATTCAATAATAATCATCAGGCCGTAAAAAGCTGCAGCTCGGCATCATCATCACCATCGTCATCGTGTCCCGACAAGCGAGCGGGGGGAGGCAGCCGTTGCGTTTGAGAACGCCGACTCTGTCACAATTTAACATAACGGCGAAACGTTGGACACGGGACAGCGCGGTTGAAAGACTGTTGGGGATTATCGTCGACTATCATGAGGTGATGTGGCAGCTACACTGATGGCTGGCCCGGGGGCCTGGAAAACCATTATTGTGCGAAGGAACGGTGGAGGGGGGGGGGGGCATTTTCAAAACATCGCTGTTCTTTTTTCTTCCCGCACCTCATCTTCATAAACTGTAATGGAGAGATTGAATGGGAGATGCTGAGGAGGAGGAGGGGGGGAGTGGGGGGTCTAATAGATGTCGTGGGCTGTCACTCCATTTTGGCTAGCTTTGACAAGGGCGGTACATTACCTTACAAAACCCCACCGACGCGAAGGGGAGGGGACGCCGCTGCGCTACTAGAGGGTTGATGATCTGTTAAAGTGACTTATCACGTCTTCACGAGGCCCTATCTGTTATGTCAAGGAAACACGATTTCAATTTAACGTAAAATATAATTTAAGGGCGGTTTAAGCCCATAAAAGAGCGGGGGGGGGGGTTTCCCCCATGGTTCCTTTGTCAGACGGGCTTCTTATAAAGCAAAAAGCACCTGAGAGGAAGAGTTGAACCTCTAATCTTCTTCATAACATGGAGTTTTCTAATCCCCCCCTGATTGTTGTGATATCTCTGGAAATAATAAAAACGAAGAAGAGAAAGGCGCACGTCTGTCCCACGGCCTTTGTGCACGAGAGTGGCAGTTTCCGATTTCACATGTCGGATCGGACATAAGAAGACGCGAGACACGATTGTTTTTGAGATTCAATTATCTGATACCATTGTATGAGCGACGGGCTCTTCCAATTATTTTAAACTCGGGTCTCATGCCTCGCGGTGTCAACCCCGGCTCTGGCCCGGCCCGCTTTCAAGGCCCCTTTTCAAGCCTTTTTTTTTTTTTTTTTACGGAGTCATAAACTGATTACTATCTTAATCTCGTTTTATGTCGAGCGCATGCCTCGTGTTCTCCATCTTGGTCACAAATCACACTGTCACTTTTTTATTGCCTCGGAAGAGTTCACGTTCTCCCGTCCGGCCCGGGGGGGACGGCGTTCCTGTCCACGCAGACTGAGTTCAGACGGGGGTCACGAGATGCGGAAGACCTAAACCCTCTGACCCGTACGGAAGCATCCGAGGTTAAAACTCCTTTTTTTCTGAAACGCTCATAATCTGTCTGTCTGTCTGTCTGTCTGTCTGTCTGTCTGTCTGTCTGTCTGTCTGTCTGTCCGTCCGTCCGTCCGTCCGTCCGTCCGTCCGTCCGTCCATCTATCTATCAACCTGTGGTGGGCCTGCCTCAGCAGAGGGTGTCTTGTGATAAAAGGCCGAAACACCCTGTGATGCTGAGGTACACAACTGACCATGTGTCCTGGTGGTGGAGATATCACCTTGGCAGCCATCTCCAGGTTATTTCCCACCAAAACTGTTGCAGTGCAAATATTAGGGATTTTAACAACCTGTCCTTTATCGAATCTGTCTGTCTGTCTGTCTGTCTGTCTGTCTGTCTGTCTGTCTGTCTGTCTGTCTGTCTGTCTGTCCGTCCGTCCGTCCGTCCGTCCGTCTGTCTGTCACCGTTAAGATTTGTGTGATTGGCAGCCATGTCTGGGACGGTGTGAAAACAGTTTGCTCATGGCATGACTGGTTCGGTTTTGTGAGTGTATCTCGACTCTGTGGGCAAGTTCCCTCTAGTCCGAAATACGTGTCGGCTGATTTTGTAATACGGTGAAATGGAGGCCGTCAGTTTGAAAGCTACCGTATCTGCTGAGCAGAGCACTCCGACTTGGTATTTGGCGGTAAATATTTCAGCAGGGTGCGGGGTGATTGTACTGCAAAATGATCCTGTTATGTCTTGCAAATAGTGTAATCCCAGATGTAGGGCAAATTACTGACCTCGGTAATGCTCAGTTACGGGCTTTTAGGTCCGTGTCCGGTGCTACGGTGAAGAGTTCGTGGCGTCGACGTTTCAAACACTTTGTGAACAACATTTTGAGCCACCGCGTTCTCAGCGCCCCTAATAAGCTGATGCAGTTCACTTGTTATATCCTTTTATTGACTTTCACTACACAAATCCTCTCTGTCGGTGTTGTCTCTGAACCATATAGTACACCCTTCTACTTCTTTTCTCTCTCTCCTCTTGCTCTCCCTCCCCCCCTCACTCTTTCTCTTGCTTTCTTTCTCTCTCTCTCACACACTATTACTCTCTCTCTCACACTCTATCACTCTCTCTCGCTCTTTTGCTCAAACTCTCACACTCTCTCCCTCTCTCTCTTTTTATCTCACTCTTTGTCTCGCTCTCCTCCCCCCCTCTCCGGTTCTCTTGCTCTCTCTCTCACACTCTATCATGCTCTCTCGCTCTCTGCCTCTCTCTCTTTCACTCTTTCTCTTGCTCTCTCACACTCTCTCACTCTCTCACACACATGCACACACACGTGCACAAGCATGCACATACATGTACACACACACAAGCATGCACACATACACACACATGCACAAGTGCACACACATATGCACACACACACACACACACGTGTGCGTAGCTGTGCCCTCTCAGTACCCTGCATCTGGGTGTTTGTATCTCAATGTCTGTACTTGTTATTCATGAATTTACTTGTTTGAGTACCGTTCTCCATTCGTATGAAGTAGTGTTGTCACTGTGCCCAGTTTATCTGCGTCTATATTTCATCTAAAACCACCACTCTTCAGCTTTGGCGAGAGATTATTTTCCTTTTTGTAGAAGACAAATTGAGGTTTCTTAGCCTGAACCACACAGGTTGTATTTTTGCTGTGATTTTCATGCGTGTCTACGGACAAATAAACTAAACCTGATGCTAAAAGACAGCTAATTCCAATGAAAACAGTCATCTAAACCCTCTCTGGAGAAGCAGCCATGCACGGAGAATGCTAACAACGAGGGAAAAGTTAGCAAGCCACAAAAGCATTAGATGTCAACGCCCACCTGTCACCCCATCTGGCTCTGTTGGCTCGTCTGGAGCCGTATATATAGCACCCATAAGGCCAAAGATTCAACTCCATCTATGAGGAATCATGAATTCTAATTCAGTTGTTTTTATTCTGCACAATAACAAATGGCGAGTTTATAAATCATCTTTGGATGAATGAGCGCCATTTTCCTTGTGGCCCGGTGTCACTTTTGCTTTTCCAAGGATGCAAGCTAACACCTGGGGTTATGTAGAGATTGTTATTTTATAAAGTATTTTCCCCCACAAGAGCAAGCCCTTCCCCATAAACGCTGCTTCACAATTATACCTTACAACACTGACCTCCCCAGCTGACGGAGCAGTGCAGCAAAAACAAATCTTAAGCAGTATATCATTTTGATTAGAGTGTGGAGGATACTGCTGTGCACCATTATAATTTAGCCCTTGAGTGTGTGTTTAGGTTGGCATTAATATGCTAGTGGCGTACTTTGACTCTGGAAGAGGTCACTCTTGCATGCCCACTTCCCGGGGCGTTTGAATTAGCATGCGGAAATTTGCCACTTGTTAACTTGTGTGTGACTTTGTTTTTGTTTTTTTGTTTCTTGTTTTTTTAACATGGCTGTCAGAACGAAGTAAGCCTGTTTTTTTTTTTCTGTGATGAAGTCAGACAGCGGGTAGGAAGGCGAGGTTTTGCAGAGAGATGAATTGGGCACATGCTTTCACACATAAAATCCAAATGCTTGGCTTGGTCAGGCGTCCCTACAGACACAATTGGCTGTGTCTGTGGGTGGGAAGCCGGATGTAGGTATGTGTCCTGGTCGCTGCACTAGTGCTGCCTCTGGTCGGTCGGGGCGCCTGTTCAGGGAGGAGGGGGAACTGGGGGTAATAGCGTGATACTCCCAGAGCTACGTCCCCTTGGCGAAACTCCTCTGTCTGGTGAAAAGAAGCGACAGGTGACTCCGCATGTATCGGAGGGGGCATGTGGTAGTCTGCAGCACTCCCCGGATCGGCAAAGGGGGTGAAGCAGCGATTGGGACGGCTCGGAAGAGTGGGGTAATTGGCCAAGTACAACTGGGGAGAAAAAGAGGTGGAAATCCAATAAATAAATACATAAAGAAAGAATTTAACACTTGGTTATAACTGAAAAATTAGACTTCGTATTTGACGAGACCTTGACTGAAATAACAGCGAGCAAGCTTTTCACAGGACCAAAATTCATGACAGTCAGCCCTTCATTCATATATCAAATTTCAGAATCTCATTTTTGAAGTGAATTTGCACAAAGAAGGGACTTGACTTGGTGGGTTGTTCCAACACAGCATAAAATATTTATAGTCTATGTTAGCGGAGAAGTAAAGTTTCATGGAATAATGGATCTGAGCCATACAGCCTGCAGAAAAACCCTAACAAGCTCACAATTTAAATGGTTGGTCCTCACGATACAGTATTCACAAGAATTGGTAAGAAAAAAAAGCAGAATAAATAAATAAACAAAGACAAAGATTTGGAAATATCCTCCCTTGAAAATGGTCTTAGATTATGTGTACATGCTAACAAGGCCTGCCACACTTCTAATGTGGACTGAGAATGAGAATTTAGAGTGGAAAGTACTTCCTATAAAATGAATGAAAATGTGAACAAAGATGCACATCCCGATTTATGCAAATGAGTTGACCTTGCGCTAACCCTGATCCTAACCATGCTAACAGGAATCTTGACAGGACAAATGATATGACAACCCAGAAATATATCATGTCAAATGTTTATCTGAGAACTTCTCTCACATGCAGACATCAGCAGACACAAACAAAGACAAGGCCAGTGTTAGGATAGGGTTAGGCTTAGCCCAAGGGTCAGCGTGTCAAATCTAAGAGTGGAGATATACTTGCTTTTTAACCAGGCATTCGCGTAGACAACCGGCTATGTCGTGAGTGGAATTCTCCACATACTTGCCTGTGTACTTTGCGTGTTACTGGAGGATTCCACTAGAGGGCACACCAGAGAACTAATGATATAAATGGAACTTCCGGATTTGCCACGTGGCGAAACTCGGAGTTTTGTTTTTTCTTTTTTGAATAAACCAGCAAGAACAAAACATAGACAGGGGGCACAAGAAAAGTGAAAAAATAATGAAAACTTACAATAGGGGAAGTAAAAAAGCAAAGGAACATTTTTTTACAGAAACAAATAAACAATCTCTATTCAAAGATTCAAAATATACTCGAGGAGGTTACTGTCATTGTCCGATCCATACCGGAAACCCGATTTGTTCAACGCCCGCGCGAAAATGCCTCTACTTCCTGTCACCGCTATTGTTTATAACGTTGTTGAAAAGCGGCTTCTCTGCCTGGAAATCACAGATTCTTTTCCCTTACCGTCGTTTGCAGGAATGTTTCCTAAAAGGCAAAACTGCCTCTAGCGTCGATTGTGCAGATCGAGCAAAACTGAAACGGGCATCTTCAACTTTCATTCTTAAAGGGAACTAACTGTAGGTACATTTTAAAAAGAAACAAAGAAAAGAAGAAGTAACGCTAGTTATCCAGACGTGCCTGACTTACTGAAAAAATGATGTGTAAATATTTCATTTATAAGTCCATAAAGTGCTCAAAAAGGATTTAGTTCACAAATTATTACGTATGGAGGCTTAAAAAACAGGAACTTTCTGGTTAATAACAATTTTGTAATACGGATCGTGCAATGACAGTTACTATTTTGTTAATTCTGAGATCACGGCAGAAGAGGCAACAACGGCTGTTGTAAGGCCCCGGAAGCGGAGCAGGCTAAGCTAACTGCTAGCCCATGCAGACCGGCGGTTCAGACGGTCATCCTGGCGTTCGCTCTCATGGACAGTGGGGGGGAAAAAAGTTTGGATATATGTGTTCTTGTAGTTTGGATAAGTGTTTTTGTCTTTGTGTTGCACTGCTGTGGACTGGAGGAAACCGATATTTCATTTCATTTCATGTGCGCAGGTGCATGGAATGAAATGACAAATAAATGTCCCTGATAAATGATGCTCGTCGTGACAATGGCGAGTATGTTTCTCTCGTTCTGCCAATGTGCGGCGGCAATGACACATTGTGTAGATGTGGTTAATTGCGGACTTGGGGCCTCATGTATCAGTCGTTACTATGGGTAAATTTGTTTTTACGCACCCATGGACTTTTTTTTAGCCCTCAAGTTGTCGTGACAGTCGGTAGCAATCATGATGGTTATTTGTAATTCCTTCCTCTTAACATCTATTCTCTACCTTTTGCAATGAGCCATCACCCAGGCCTGCAAAGACATTATCGTTAGCCAATCGATGTCTAAATTCAGGGGTTACCCAAGTTCTACACTGGTCTCTGAGACAAACATCAGGGCTATAAAAAAAATCCCATGGTTGTGTAAGAACAAATTGATACTTGTCTTCAAAACTGTTGCTGCTGACGCGCTTACTGACCCCTGACTCTGTCATGTCCCCGTACTGCCCCTACCGTTCATGTGCGTATTGCATCTTGCGGACGCGTAGCGTTACTTTCTGAGGACGTGCACAACAAACGCTGCAAAGCCACGCGTATCTCAGGCCTTAAGCTGAGAACATCTATACCAAGGGTTCTCCAACTTGTTACTCAAAGCTCCACATCTGATTTTTATTCAAGGTCGGAGGTCTGGAACAATTGGCAATAACAAAATAAAATGTAATCAACTCACTTATAAATGTTGCTATAAGTTATTACTTTTATAATGTTCTGCGAAGACCCACCCTCCTATGCCTCTGGTTGGCTGTAACCCTGACGAAAACTCCTGTACCAGTCGGCTACTCATTACTGTCATTGATGGTCGTGCAGGTTTCTCTCCTCTGCTCTCTGTGTTTCAATGAGGGCGGGGCTCGGCCCCTCTATTCTTTAGTAGGTCGGTGTTAGAGAGCGGTGGATTTCACTGCGAGGCCCCGAGGCCCCAAGGCTCTGGCATCACTCAGCTATCATTTACACTGGATGCCACAAAAATACATCGCCAGCTGCATCTCACCGATAGCTCAAAGTAAACCACCAAGATTTGGACCAAATATGAAGCAGGCAACTGGGCAGGCAACTGATCTCTCCTATCACACGCACTCTCATACACTCCTGCACACATAAAGCAAACACACACACACACACACACACACACGATCGGCAGTCACTCGGGGTCGAGTATGACTGTCCTCCTTCTAGGTCCTTGTGGGGATCCTTGCAGGAGGACAACTGTGCATGACAGCTTTTTACGTAGAGAGGCTGATGCATCTACAGCCACCAAACGGTTCTTGGCAGGGGGTGGCCAGAGTCCAATGGCATGGAGAACCAAGACAATTGGGGACCACCCTCTGTTGCAGCCTTCATCCGACTTCACTGCCGTTGTGACCTGGAAACATCTTCTGCCAGTTCCGCCATTGAGGTCTTTGTTGGATCGCGCTTCATCTGGAACCTCCCCCTTGACCTGTCCGCCTTTGGTGACCCTACCAGGAGCCAAGCTCTGGACAGCATAGCTCTTGGGATCATTGGTACACAGAAGCTTCTCCACCATGACAAGATAGCGATCCAGGAGACTCACACACACACACACACACACACACACACACACACACACACACACACAACAGAGCAGAGGCGCGACAGTGAACTGAGGTGCAACAGTGAACCAGATGAAGTGAAGATAGCCTTACTCGAGTTGTCGAGTTGATGGCAACTGTACTCGTTATTTTACTGTAAGTAAAAGCTGCAATAAAAGCTTCGCGCCCCCACCCCAAATCAAATTCTCTGGTGTAACGTTTGTGTGTGAACTCGGCAGCAGCAACACACAAAACACTTCACAGCATATTGTATTCATAACACGACGCACGAGCTGGGTCCGGACTGACTTGCTGTTCGCTCCGGACGCGGACCGAGGTCGGGACTTCGAGAAGGCCTGACATTACTCGCAGAAAGAAATCAGAGTGGCCTTCAAACAGGGGGCACCATACTACAAATATGGATTGTCTCTTCTATGTGCTGGCATCGCAGAGCGAGACAAATGCAGATCACAGAAAGAAAGGAAAGGAAAGTAGGTGGGTGGGTAACAGACAGACAGACAGAGAGGGACGGACCAGAAACTAGACGAACAGGTGGAGATGGAGACGGAAAACTGACGGAGACAGGAATTTCAACAGAGGCATCCTTCCGCATGTGTGCATATGTTGTGCAAGTGTGTGTGTGTGTGAGAGAGAGAGAGCTCCAAGAACGCACAGACGGAGACGAACATGATCTCTGTCCACCCCCCCCACCCCCCCCCCCCCACACACTTCACTTCAAAAGCGGCGTTTCACGCAGCATCCCTCCCCGCTCCTTTACCCCCAGTGAAGAATTAACCTGATCAGCAGATGAAACGGAATAGAGGAGCGAGGGGCGAGATGTGGGCTGATCCCCTTAAATCTTACATAAGCCCTTTTTGTTTCCCGAAAGGAACAATTGAACCAAGTTCTGGAGTCAAAAGTGCACGCGGCCACTTTAATGACGGAGAGGAGGAGAAAGGGTTGGAGCTGGCCAGTGGCGTCGTTAATACTTACACAGGTTAGAGATGGCGTTAAAAGGACGACTACCTGCCTGCCCAGGTTTTCCATCTCGGTCGCCGCCGATGTGGTTGAGACGAGGGGCCGACGCTGAAGGAGTTCAGGGGAGGAGAATAGATTGATGTAATGATATAATGGCAAAGTTTCTCCCGAGGCCTTCCCGTTATTAATGGAGGCAGTAGGCCCGTCTGAGAGCTCGTGGCTACAGAGCACATTTACAGATGATGGAGCTTTGACATCGACTCTGTTTTATGTTAATTTAATTTAATTCCAGTGGTAAAATCTTGACACGCTACCAATGGCGCTGTGCTGGGATTCATTACCTGGCGGTTTCTGAGATCATCTTCCAAATTACACTTACGCCGCCTACTTACGTGTAAACTCGGCGTGATGAGAATTACAGTCCCAAACTGTAATTCAGCTGAACGTGTAAAGTTGAGGTGGAGGTGTATTCATGAGCGTAATTGAGAAGTTTGAGTTATAGTTTGGAAATAAAGCGTTTTGTGTATTCTCTGAACGGGTGGGGAATTGAAAATATGGGCCTGGCTTGTGAGAAAACCAAAGCAAACAAACCTTTTATGGTGTCAGGACACATTAAAAACTCAGATTTAGGGGCGTCCGGGTGGCGTGGCGGTCTATTCCGCTGCCGACCAACGCGGGGATCGTCGGATCGAATCCCCGCGTTACCTCCGGCTTGGTCGGACGCCCCTACAGATACAATTGACTGGTGTGGGTATGCGTCCTGGTCGCTGCACTAACGCTTCCTCTGGTTGGTCGAGGCACCGGTTCAGGGGGGAAGGGGAACTGCGGGGAATAGCATGATCCTCCCACGCCCTACATCCCCCTGGCGAAACTCCTCACTGTCAGGTGAAAGGAAGCGGCTGGTGACTCCACATGTATCTGTGGAGGCTTCTGGTAGTGTGCAGCCCTCCCCGGATCGGCAGAGGGGGTGGAGCAGCGACCGGGATGGCTCAGAGGAATGGGGAAATGGGGGGGAGGGGGTCCAACCCCCCCCCCCCATTCAGATTTAGTTGTTGTTCGGCGTCCTTGTATGAAGAGACCTGTCCATCACCTTGAGAGCGACAGCAGCTTCCAATCGTGGTTTTGTGTTTTGGTAGCGGGGGCGACCCTTTTGTTTACATTCGAATTAGGGATTGGACCTTTAATTGGAATACGATCCCACCAACGCTCGATTGCGTCCGCAGTCCCTGATGAGCCTGTTTGCTCATCATGATGGCCTCTTGTTCCGGAGGCCGCTGTGATTGCAAACGTGACCTTCGTCAGCTTGGCTTGGTGGACACAGGGGTTAACGGTAAAACGATGCGTGTCGGATGAAACTCCCATCAGAGTGCACATCTCGCTGTGCACCGTGCCAAAAATATCTGAGTCGAGGTTTCGTAACCGTTGCAGGTATTTGCAGGACTTGAACGTGCCTCTAGCGGTGTTTCTAAGACTGACAGCCGGAGCGGCGGCTTATTTGCATGTTGTTTTTTGCAGCAGACGATGTGCATTTGCATGCTGTCGGCCATGTTGATTCTGCGCGCTCCCCTGATATGAACCTATTTCCAAGTTGCACAGCCCATTGGTCTCGGGTGCCGCGTTGACAAAGAACAAAGAGCCACGCCGCAGCTTTTTCCTCTTGTGAAAAGCAGCCATGGCGGCGAGCTCGACACCGGAGATGGGCGTCGAGGGTTAATTTCCCCAAACTTTTAAACGGCCTCGCAAGAATGTGGAAAATGTATTGTGTGGGCAGCTGATTAAAGAGCAATTGTGAGAGAGGACATGTATTTCTCAGGGGTCACGGGTGCCGGCCAGACAGCAGGGCAGTAGGCTCTGTCTGGGTTGCGGACAGCAGTTGGACAACACCGGCCGGGGCGGGGTGGGGGGGGGGGGCTGCAGGCCAAACTGGATGCTGTCAGCATTTCAGCACAGGCAGCTGGAGAAACAGTGAAATAAAACACCTTTCTGCTGGGCATCCTTCACATTCAAGGTGGTGGTGGGGGCGGGCAGGCGGGTGGGGGGGGGCGGCGAACCTTCTCCTCCTTTTCATGCAGTTGAAATCCTAACTGACCCCCACCCAAAACTGGCTGCTCTCCGCGGATGTTAATTTATGGGAGACAGTCAGGTAACGTGATGCTGTTGCTACATTTGGATCTCGGCGGTGAACCCAACAGACTGACAGTCTGCCCGCCGCGCGGTACCTGGGAGAGGCGCGGGGCTTCGATACTCAATCCGGCCTTCGCCCATGAAACGCTTACATCGTTTTGGCCCACCGCACATGCAAGCCGCCACGCTGAAGCAGTGCTCCACGCCACGGGCCACGGACGCGTATGACGCTCTGCCAATAGAAACGATCCCTAAAGCGACGGTCCTTCAGCGGCGGTTTGTGAGACGCTTCGCCGTGGACGCGGCACATTTGCCTTTCGAACGTGAGCTGCTCGGGTTTCTCTAAGGTCACCGCTGCCGTGCCTCGCGGAGAGGTCTCCTAATTATATAATTCTAGACAAGGTAAAGGGAAGCCATTTTAATCATCCCTAAATAAACAGGCAACACAATCACGGAGGAAAAGCCGACCCCCATCACCGCTCTGGAATTTTGGGAGGCAGAACTGACCGCACGGGTCTCCGAGAAACCCACGAGGTCTGGAGATCGTCATTTGTCAACATTCATTTCAGCCGTCCCACAAACGCGTTCCCCCACCCAAAAAAACCAGCGGCGCAGGAAATGAACGAGTCTTGACAGAGAAGACCCCAGGTGCCAGAGAAGGAGTGGACTTAAATGTCAGGGTCTGCAAATAGTTGAATAAAATCCTAATAAGACGGAGTTCTTTAATAAACGTAAAAGGCCTAAATTAGTTAAGAGCAGAGGAACGGCCCTGAACCCAGATTAAACTGAAATTGGTTCCTAACAGCTGTCTCGCGTGCGTGAGGCGGATGAATCGGTTCTTTAATTAATCTTCGCCAGCGCCGGCTGATCACATTAAAACGGGAGTTTCTAAAAAGTTGATTATTTTAAACATGAAAGCATCAATCATGTCTCTCTCTCTCTCTCTCTCTCTCCCCCCCCCCCCCCCGACAGGGAGGACGTGGACTCGTTGGGGATCCCATTTGTCCTGCTGTGTTTCCAACGAGCATCCCTGCTGAGGGTCTTCATGAAGTCAAGCTGTAAAAGTTTAATTTCGGCATCGGAAGCGCTGTATTTCGGCCGTCCGGGTAGCGTAGCGGTCTATTCCGTCATCCTACCAACACGGGGATCGCTGGTTCGAATCCCCGTGTGTGTCGCCTCCGGCTTGGTCGGGCATCCCTACGGACACGGCTGGCAGATGCTGTAAGTGGAGTGGTTGGTCCCCCACCCCCAAAAAAGGTGCTATATTTCAATACTGTTTTCGGTATTGGGGTTATTTCAGTACTTAGCTGAGCGTGAGAGTACCAGGCAGTTTTGTGCTGTGACAAAAACACGGCGGTTGATATCTGTAATTGTAAAACAACGACAGAAGTGTTGGAATTCCTGGTGTGACTCCGCAGCGGCGTGTCGGAGAGGAATTTGCTTAATAAACAGGTTTGCCTTTTTTTCCCCTTTGAATTGACTAATTGGATCACAGAGTGCCGTGCGTTTCCGGCCTAGCTTGGTGTCTTCTGATGAACCAGTTCTCGTAATTGTGACCCTGGGCATGTATCAGTTTAAACACAGGAGGAAGCTGTCTGGTGCGGCGATTACCCCTCCCCTGGTACTTTGCATTTTAAAACTTCAACCAGAGCCCCGACTCCGACAAGAATGTGATTATATCAACAAAACGGTGTCAGGTGCAAATGGGTTTCGAGCTGCCCCACAACAATGCCAGCTGATTTTTCAACACTCGAGATTTCCTAAGGGACGGGCATTCCGTATTACCGAGCTATAAAAAGAACCAAATTGCCGGCTTGCACAACCAAACCGCTGCTTGACAGTGGCCTCTGGGCTGTTTCTCATGGTCTCCATTAAAAACTCTGGGTGGTGTTTTCCTCCAGGGCATGACAGGCAGACTTCAGATTGGCCCCCGCCCAGCCTGGATGTCAGGATCAGCTTCTAGTGCGTCCCGCCAGCTGCGGAGGGGCTGCTCAGTACTTACCAACACAGCCAGAGGTTCAAGGGGAACAAGGCGGGACTGTATACATAAGTATTCATGACTTCTTTAAGCATCTCAGCAAGTCATTGGGTCTCTCACGCTAAGGCGGTGTAATTCAGGCCTGGAGGGAGGGGAGATGGAGGAGTGCTTGTTGCTGCCTGCTGGTGAGAATGTCGGTTGAATCTCGGAGAGGTTTCACTGCAAGTTTTATCCGTGTAGAGAAAATTGCATGTGTGTGCGCACACATGAACACGCGCATGTAGTCTTGTGAGTGAGCACATGTGTACGTGTGCAAACATGCAATTTAAAAAAAATGTGCGTGTGGTTGTGTGGGTATATGCTGTGCACACACACGTGTGTATGTGTGCAAATTGCAGTCAGCTGTGAATAAAATAGGAAATAAGCGCTGATCTCAGATCAGAGGTCATCATAAGGCTAACAGGAAGCACTGTAAACAAAAATGAAGTGTATAGGTGGTTTAGCCCTTCTGCAAATTAAAATGAGTTTTTTTTTCCTTTCAATCCCCCCCCCCTCTCTCTCTCTCTCTCTCCCCCTCCCTTTCTCCCCAGTTGTAGGCGGCCAATTATCCCACTCTTCCGCCGAGCTGTCCCGGTCACTGCTCCACCCCCTCTACCGATCCAGGGATGGCTGCAGCCTACCACATGCCTCCTCCGATACATGTGGCATCGCCAGCCGCTTCTTTTCACCTGACAGTGAGGAGTTTCACCAGGGGGACGTAGCACGTGGGAGGATCACGCTTATCCCCCCCCCAGAACAGGCACCCTGACCGACCAGAGGAGGCGCCGGTGCAGTGACCAGGACACATACCCACATCCGGCTTCCCACCCGCCCGACCAAGCCGGAGGTAACACGGGGATTCGAACCGCTGACCCCCGTGTTGGTAGGCAACGGAATAGACCGCTACGCTACCCGGGCGCCCCCATTAAAATGAGATTTAACCACGTTGAGGTAGGTTTACCACGCACCTCATCCTTACGGCGTGAAGGAGTCAAAGTAGCAACGTGATGTTCATCGACTGCACACTGTTGAAATCTGCTGAAGCTTGAGAGCTGGCCTTTGGCCCAAACGATTCTTGTCACATTGTCGCCTATATGTACTTCTGGGGAAGTGTCCTCAAAAGACTGTTATTGCCAGCTGCGAACTGACAGACCCTTGGTTTGCTTCAACACTCCAGAGTTTGTCTTTGAGCGACAGCTGCTCCTTCTCCACAGCCACTCCCTCGTCATTATTAGCCACTCTGGCAGACCACTGATTCCACCCTGCGCTACTTCTTAAAGGCCACTCCTGAAGAAGCCCACGTGTGTGTGTGCAAGGAGACATTTGAAAAAAGAAAAGAAAAAAAGGTTACGAAGCCGTGACAGACTTTTCCTGCATGTCAGCCACCACGGTTTTCCGCCGTTAACTAATCAGTTTGTCCAAGGGAGAGATGATACCAGCTTCATTACTGTCAACACTGAACAAAACACCTCTGATGCTAACTGTCACTTCCATATGAACGCCGTGTGGGGCTAACGGGGATGCTCTAATTAGAATATACCATGGCAACGCAGAGCATGTTTGGATGAGATGCGAGGACAGCTTCTCATTTAACGGAACGTCTCAGGTTGGTGGCGAAGCGGTTACGGCTCTCGCCGAGCTTGCCGGAGTGTTAACAACACGACTACAGATCATCCTTTAATGTACGTGTGTTTGTGCAGAAACGCTACTACTCACGCGGCCATTCGAATAAATCTGAAGAAATGCACTGTGGGAAGCGCGGGACACGCTTAGGAAAATCTGCCGTGCCCGGAACGGGGGATGCAAGCCAACGTTTGAGAGCAAAATAACAAACGCTTATGAATATTCAAGCATTCTTGATTGAAACCCAAACAAAAGTGGTGCATAATGTATGTGTACTGTATCATGGCCGCCGCGCACCATCGTTTATCTAAACAGTCTGAAACCGAAGCCCTGATTCGGTTTCACACACCGTCTTGGTGTTTGCTGATTAGAGGCAGGTTGTTTATGGTTTTTTTGGGTTTTTTCTTTTGGCAGGTTGTTTATGTGGAAGTGACAGCGAGCGTGGAAGTGACGTGGGATAAAGGTGACGCCGAGCCAGGTTGGTTCTCCAGTAATTGGGATACAGTGTAACGGGAGGACTTGGTCATGAATCAAGGGCAGAACGGATTAAGATTAATTTGCATAATGAACAGGACAAACAAAACCAAACAAAAAGCAACAGAGGTAAATAAAGCTTGGAGGGGGCTCCTCTGTCCATTTTTATGTACTCCGTTTATTAATCAATATTTGTGGGGCATAATTACAGCTGTTTTGCTTGTTGAAAGTTAATGGAGATTAATTAGTGATCTGCAGCCAATGCAGTATATGTAAAGGTATAATGGGTTTTTTTTGTGTGTGTTTAATTCTAAAATATAGCTACGCCAAGCCATTAGACAGGACAGAAATTACTTTATGATAAATATGAATATATAAGCGATATATTATATATATACAAATCATATAAATATATTTGCATATTCAATAAAAAATAAATCAAAATATATTTAAAATATATTTAAACATGTTAAAGCATATGTGGTTGCACGCACACACACTCACACACACACGCGCGTGTGTGTGTGTGTGTGTGTGTGTGTGTGTGTGTGTGTTTAAATCTTCCAAGCAGTACTATTTAAGCCTGCAGAAGTTCTATCTTTATGGTAAAACTCTGTCAAGCAGCAAACACAATAATAAATCAAGGACCTTCGTCCCAACGGTCTGTCTCAGTCAGCGGGGGGGCTTTTCCCTTTCTTAAGGTGACCTTCCGCAGATAAACAAACCACTTAATGCTTTACCATCAAAAACAACATTTGGCACGAACATCAAAAGGCAAACCCCCATCAGTCATGAGAATCCAGCAGCTAAATAAAAACTCCTTATGTTCCCTGTTGTTTTGTTTACAGACAGTGACTCACCCCCAGTGGTACCAAAATCCCTGTCAGGCTCATTGGACAAAATGTGTGTCTCTCAAGCAGTTGCAAACACTACTTTACTCGAAGATATACTGCACCTTAAGCAGAACGACAGCACATTTCGGCACCCACGCTGTGTTGCGTTCAGTACAGTGTGACAGGCACAGTGTAATAACACGTGTGTTTCTGCACATGACACGGAATTTGTCCTGGTCTGGCTCGCGCGGATCGGCACGAGGCAATACGCAGCAACAGCAAAAGGGAGCTAAGGGAGTTTGAATAATAATAATAATAATGACGGTATTTAATAACAAAAACAGACATTTAAAGGAAATATGTCCTTTAGATACGATGCCTTGTGTGTGTGCGTACGTCTCGTACGCCTCCAACAACAACAGCCCATCTGAAGTTACGACGACGTCTCGGACTTGCGCCTACATGAGGGGGGGGCGGGGAGACCGTGGCGGACCGCGTTCATTGGCGGAGAGGAGACGTGACGTGTGCGCTGCGCGCGGCGTGAATGGACGGTTGCCCCCGTCGGTCCGTTTGAGTGACGTGCCTTGCGCCGCAGCCCCCGCCCCGCCGCCGCCGACGCTATTTGAGAGGGGAACAGTGGACGGGTTTGTACATAGAAGCTGGTGCGCCGTCGTCAATGGGAAGCAGGCGAAGCGGTGGGAAAGCGAGCGCGGTCCAGACAGAATCCCAGCTGCCCACCATGGTGTCCACGTCGGCCCCGTGTTTGTGGATTACGTTTTGCCTTCACCTGTCTTGTCTCGTAGACACCGGGAGAGCGCAGAATGCGAAAGAGGGTGAGTTTTAAAGAGTTGGGACTCTTCAACCCATCCTTTGCCCCCTTTTATTAACAGTCACGTTTAGACTCCCCCAAAAGAAAGTGAGGCAAGCGGGCTTTCGCGGCGTCTAAATCGGAGCACTTTTGGCGTTGTTGTCATCGTCGAGACGCGAGCGATCGGCGTTTGATTTTCGTCAAAAGTTAAAGGATGGGTTTTTTTGGGGGGGGGGTTAATTCGTGGCAGGCGGCCACCTTAGCGTCGACGTATGGGGGGGGTGACAGTGCCGTTCATCACCGCGCTGTTACCGGCGACCTTAACGGCGCGTTACGCGCGGTGGCAACACGCCGTGGCGCGCGCACACACGCGCGCTCGTTGTCCGTTATATTTCGATACAAAGACGCCGTCAGTCTCGCCGGTCGTTTCGCACTGGCAACCGGGGGGGGGGGGGAATCGATAAATCGTCAGGAGTAAACCTTCCAAATCCGACCCGGGGCGCCGCTTCTCCTCAGTTTCGGCCTTACCGAGTTGTCTTCTAGAAGGTTACAGTAAAACGTCGGGAGGCGATGGGGACCTCTCCTTTCTTCTCTCGTGCCGTGCGCGTTGCTCGCCGCCGCCGCGACGAAGAAGAAGAAGAAGAAAAAAGGGACCGTGCAAGTTGGCCGAATTCACCGCGCGCAGACGCTCGGGAGAAATTACGCACGCGATCTTAAAACTAGATCGATTGGGGGGGGGGAGCGGCGAGTAACTAGGCGTGTTAATTGATAATAATACAATCGATGTTCGAACGATTTAGACGAGATTGCATCTCCATTTATGGAAAAGCCAACGTAAACGTTGATTTGTTTTATTTATTTTTTGTTTGCTGCCGGCAGAACTACGACGCAGTAATTCCCCCGACAGCGGACCTCGGCATGCTTTGAGTTGCTGACTTGGGTTGCAATAAATAGGCTGCAGCTGATTTTGCAGATCGAAAAATGACGCCGTTCCCAGTGAGATCGGGCCGATTCTGCGTGCGCACTTGTCCCGGTGCCTTCTCGTGTCCGATGCCGCTGTATTGAAAGAAATGCTCGATTGCGCGTTTGCACAGAGAGACCGAGCTGGGTTCATCCCCGTTTAACTACACATGTTGGCGCAAATCCAGACTAATGAATAAATGTGATCATCAGATGCGTTCGGAACAGTTTTAAAGCCACCTTGAGCTCACAACACGCATTGTGTCAGAAGGAGGGAGACAGGTGTTGCCCTTTGGCCTCATAGCGCACGAACTTCCCTCTGGAGGACTTTGACACGAGTTTTAATTGGCTGTGTCGAAATGCCCATGATAACGAAAAGTCTCAATTAGAGAAGAGAAGTCCTCTACCTTTGCGGCCACTCGATGCCAACGTGTGCCGAATTCCCTCAAATTGTAGTCAAATGATAGACATGGCATGGTTTGGCCCATGATATATTCCAATTCCCTGTTTGTGGAGTGTGTGCCCCTTACAGGAACTGTTTAGTGCAGAAGTTGTATTTGTAATCGTGTCAAAGGCTATTTCTGCCCTATCCAAGAACCTGCCTTGCTGTTTGCAGCATACTAGATTGCATGTTTTGCTTTGGCTGCTTGCAAGTAGAAATTAGGTCATGGGCATATACGCTATAGATGCCTGACCTATCAGTAATTCCCTTTATTGAGATTTAACCACCTGCTTCTTCATTTCCCGTCACTAGTGATTCTGTTGGATTCCAAGGCACAGCAAACAGAGCTCGAGTGGATCTCCTATCCTCCCAATGGGGTAAGCCTGCAGAATTTCAGTGTTACTTTCTCATGGACAAGATAATCGATCTAATTTTCCAGCCCTTGGATGTCTTGCGTATCTGAATTATGAATAATGATATGGGTGGGTATGTGGGGGTCAAAACAAAGTCGGTCACCATGCTAACTAGCAGTATATGCTGCATTTTTTGTGGAATTTTTTTTCTCTTATATATTTCCTTGAAAAGCAGACAAAGAATGTGAAATAGCATCCATCTTCTAAGCTTTTGCTCTTTCTTTTGGTAGTCTGCGCAGAGGCCTTGAAATGACATAAGCAGAGCAGTTAGTTAGGCAACCTCCTTTGAGACTTGAAACTTTTAAGAAGTAAAAACTCGACCAAAGTGGCTAAAATGGAATATTAACTGATTAAAAGATTTATTCGCGTGTTTTAAAATGCAGTTAATGTTTGTTTATAGCATATAAGCTGCTGTTTTAGATTGTAAATACAACATTATTTGAATCACATTTCTCACCCATGTCTGAAATTAGTATTGATTTTGTAGCTTTTCGTCATTGATTATTCTCAATGTCACAGTAATACACCTTCAATTTGTTGCTGGCATTCCACTGTAATGACCTCCGGTTTAATCTTTATTGCCAATTATTAGACATGTCTGGGTCTACCTCATTTGGATGACTGCGCTCCAACTCACAATCCACTGTATTTCCTGTTAACATAATTTCATTCATTTTAAGAGCTTGCAGAATGGACTTGATTCACTCACCTAAATCCATGCTTTTTGTTCACTGCTTTCTAGTGGGAAGAGATAAGCGGGTTGGACGAAAACTATACTCCCATTCGCACATACCAGGTTTGCCAGGTCATGGAGTCCAATCAGAATAACTGGCTTCGGACTAACTGGATCGAGAAGGGGGATGCCCAGAGGATTTTTGTGGAACTCAAGTTCACCTTGAGGGATTGTAACAGCCTACCCGGTGTGGTAGGGTCTTGCAAGGAGACATTCAACTTGTATTACCAGGAAACCGATTCAGAGGTTGGCAGGAATTTACGAGAGAGCCAGTATGTGAAAATTGACACAATTGCAGCAGATGAAAGCTTCACCCAGGGTGACCTGGGAGAGAGGAAGATGAAGCTTAATACAGAAGTGCGCATAATTGGTCCCCTATCCAGACGGGGTTTCTACCTCGCCTTCCAGGATGTAGGGGCGTGCATCGCCCTGGTCTCTGTCAAAGTTTATTACAAGAAGTGTTGGTCTATCATTGAGAATCTGGCCACATTCCCAGACACGGTGACTGGATCAGAGTTCTCGTCACTGGTCGAGGTCGAGGGCAGTTGTGTGAGTGATGCCGAGGAGGAGGCCGATAACTCACCAAAGATGCACTGCAGTGCCGAAGGAGAATGGCTGGTGCCCATAGGGAAATGTATATGCAAAGCGGGATTTCATCAGAAGGGCGATGCATGCGAACGTGAGTGTCTGCACTGTTATTCACCTTCACCACAGATTCCCAAGCTATCACATTCTATTAGTAATTAAATTTTACCCATTCATATTTTCTTGGACATGTCTCCTGTTGAATTAACCTCCCTCATTTATCAGTAAGGGGGGGGGGCATCTAAAATTTTACACTGGAAAATACAAGCCAGCAAAAACAAGTGTGTGTGTTTTGATTATGCTAAGTAGGTAAATGACAACTCGGGGTACGCTGCATGGTTCTGTAGGAAAACAGGAGTCGACTAGCTGATATGACAGCAGTTAAAATGGACAGAGTACAGAGGCCAGGCGCCCTTGGCAAAATAAACGCAGCCCATGCTAATTGTTTGATTGCCGGGCTCTTAATTTATAGCCATGGTTCTGTTGACACTGGGATTAAATAATAATTTACACTCCAGTTTAGCTCAGTGCTTTCTCAGCTTGAGCTCCCCTCTCCCTTATTGGCAGCAAGCCAAGACAATCACTCGCAGAATACACAGGTCTGGAGGAAGTCCAGGCAGTCCTTCAGTATCTCTCTGCCCTGGCCAAATGACCCTGACAGAGTAGGAAAACAAATAGCCGCCATCCTGTGGCATTTAGGCCTCAGGATATTTATGAAGGAGCCTAACAGGAAGTGCAATTACAGCCTTAGTGGATGTGCATTTTGGTATTTGGTGGCGTTGTGTCGCGCATGTTCTGCAGGATTGTGCCGTGGCAATTAGCAAAGAAATGCTTTCTGTCACTCTGATTTCTCACGGGATTTGTTTTCGGTGGCCACCTGAGTTGAGAGATATAAATCATTGTGGATTTAAAGGGGACGACGCAGGTCACGGACCTTAGACTGGGTTTTTTTTTTCCCCTTTCATAAATGGACAACTTCCATCTAAGCAGCTTACGGGATACAACCCAGTAATAACTGAAGGGAATGTGTCTAAGTACAAATTAGTGCTACTGGCAGATAAGCTTTTATGTCACACCGGGGAAGGTGAGTCTCAAAAAATATATTAGGTCATACAATTTAGAGGAACACAGCCTGCCTCAAGTTATGTATCCAAAGTAGTGGGAGGTTATCGCAGCATCAAAACACCAAGGTGTTCCTGTTGTTCTTGTTATGCAAGTATGCATAGATGAAATATACAGTTCGGTATGTAGGTTAAAAAAAAGCCCAAAAACTCATCCAAAGTCATTTCTGTTGTAGTTATCGTAGCTAGAATGACTGAATGCATGTTAACAAATCCTGTTCTTAACGGGTTGAGTTTAAAAAAAAAAAACTCCGAGTGTAGAAGACTGTTGCGTCTACCTGCGGCAAACCCATTCAGTTGTCAGCGAAAACAAATGGCCATTGATACACACACCGGTACAATGAACTTACCATTATACTGTAATGCTTTTAAAGGGGTCCTGACGGGGAGAAAAAATGAACAACCTGTGTTTGTGGATCAAATTCCGGTCCCCTCGGTGCGCCATCATGAGTTTTATCTCCACTGAGGCATGAGCGGCCTTTGTATTAAGGCATAGTTAATCTAAATAAAATAAGAATCAAGGTGCACCATCAGCAGTTTCCCCTACCCCCACCCCTCGGCTCTGGTGACATTAAATTGTCCATTCAGTAGTTTCCCTAGAACAAATCAAAAAGCTATTCAAACTGTTTCTTGCCCATCTTATACCGGTGCAATAAATCCAAGTGGCTGTGACCGATAAAAGATCTGAGGTCCGGGGCTCCTTCGGGCCTCGAACCAGCCTGTCCAGGTTCTGTGACAGTACAGCTACTTTCTACTCCGACGTCCCCTCGGAGAACCCTGGTTATCCACCACTGTCCTATTTTTTTTCCCCTAGTATTTGCAACGGCGCATGATTGCTACATGGCGGCCGGAGAAATATTAGGCGGGGGTGTCGCAGGTGGAGGAAGTGAGCCAAGCTGTCAGTCATGTCATTTGAGGAGTCCTTTATGTGGAAGCAGGGGCCTCCTCCCTTAAAAAAAAAAACAAAAAAAAAACTTGTGATCCCCTCATTCATCACCGTCAGCGGAGAGGGACTGCTCGTCTTTTCAGTCCTCTGTCTCTCTTTAACTCTTTGTGTAGCAAAGCGAGGCGGTTAAATGTCACTCCTCTTCTCCCGCCTCGCTCACTGGTCCCAGTGTAATGGGCGCTTAAGAAAAAGGGCCAGTTGAAGTGTCCTGCAGCCTGCACAGGGTTCATTTTTGCGTCGCGCTGCGTGGTGCTAAAATAGTGCCCATTCATCGGCTGATGCTGTTCACTCATTGCAATGGAGCCACTGAGTCGTTCAGAAAGAGAAGGCCCTTGTGGGAAGACATTGGTGCCTTTGTTTTGCTCAATCCCGGGAATGTATGTTGTCCAATTTTTGACACATCCCGTCATTGTGGTACTAAGTAACTACTGCCTGAGCAATGATTAACTGTTGACCCTAGTCTCGCTTTTTCTTTTCTTTTTTTTTTTAACGGAGAAGTCGCTTTCTGGGGTAAACAGATAAAACACGGCTAATCGCACTGCTAACAGTACGTGATAACAAGAGAATTAATCGGACAGCATCCTGTAGATGCTGGCACCATCCATCTTGACTGTCAGCGAGTTGGACAGAAGTTAGTCAGAAGCTGATTGATGGTTGACCCCCGGAGGGATGGGCCGAACGGCTTTGGGGTTTCGACCACAGCCTCCAAGGTGTATGGGAGATACCAGTCAGCCAGGAGCGGCCGGGCCCGGCTCTGCGGCCCAGGGGAGACGGCAGTTAGCATTTCAAATGAAGCCAGGAAGCAAGAAGTCAGGAGGTCCTCATGCATCTCGACGCTCCCTTGATTGATAAGGTGTGAATTTAATGTACCAAATGGCTGTCTGTTACAACTGCTCCAGAGCTTAATTATGCAAATGATGGGTACACAACAAATCCACAGGAGACCCAAATGGACTAAAATCACTCAAGATTAAAATAATTTGGTGATGGATGGTAGCTAGTGTTGTCACTGCCAGTGTCTGCTTACTGTGAATAGTTGCATTCTTCCACAGGCCAGGGTTTTTCCTGCTTGTTGTTTGGCCTGGCAGGTAGACTGATAGACACAGACGGGCCATTCTATATGGGACCGTTTCCTCCTGTCAAAAAAAAAAATGGATCACTTTTGGGAGGATTTGGAAGAGACTGGCCAAGCCTCAGGTGTAGCTTGGATGATTGCAAAAAACCAAAATCTTCGATATCTAACAAAACTCAGATAAATAAGCACACACACATGCGCGGCGGGTGGGTGTACTTATTCAGCCTCCCTGATTCTGTTCACAAAGATGTGTAGCCGCTGTGTAACAGATTACTCTCAACTGAAACGCCAAGTCACTGGGAAAAATAGTCGGTTTTCATGCTACAGAGCCTTCCTAAGCACATTGCAAGTCCCACTCTCCCTGCACTGGGTGGAAGCGGTGAGAAAAGTGTGAAGTTATGTAATAAGTTATCGATTTTCCTCTTAAATGAATATTGAAGCATGGAGAGAGAAAGAGCACTCTGCAGCCTCCCAGAGGGGCCGCCCCGCCAACAACAGGGCCCTCCCCGCTGCCTCTCAAGGTGCCGAGCCCAAACCCCCCTCGCCCCGCAGTGTGGTCACATATCACTTTCACCCTCATGCCATGGGGACACGCCGCTGAACACCAAAGACGTTGTCTTTTGACACAGTGTTCGCTTGTCTGATCTCGTCCCTCTCAAACCAGTCAGCGGGCGAACAATTACCAAAAAGACATCTGCTCCACAGTTTGGATAGCTAAAGAGGGCAAGGCCCACAATTGCAAGAGGTATGAAAAACGGGGATCGATGGAGATGTCTGAACCTGTTAGTGCAAGTGGAGATGAGGGCTGCGGCACCGGGAGAGTCTCTTTTGTCATGCAGGGGGGAGGTGGAGGGAAGGGGGGCCGGAGAGGTGACTCCTTTGGTGATCGGGGGTCAACTGCTGCGATCATCCATCTTCCATCTTGACAGTGTCCTGTCAGCCGGGGTGCTCACGTTACCAGGCGCGACAGGCAGGCCTCCATTGTGGGGCCGCGGCTGTCTGCAGCCATGTGTAAATGAAGTTAATATTCACTGACCTTATGCATGGCCGAACGTGGACCCCGGCATCACCTTGGAAATAACGCTATCTGACACACAGTCACAGAGGTCTTCTATGTGGCGGATAACAAAGTCCCTCTCCTGTGTAATCACCCCCATATGTCTTTGTTTGTGTGAGAACGAGGAATGTTTATTTTTATGCTGTCTATTCGGGCGGTGTGGCGTGAGGTCTCTAATTTGGATTGGCAGGTCATATTCCAAGACTTGTTCACTGTTGGCCGGTGCTACCCACGTTTTTTTTTTCTTCTTCTTTGTTTTGTTTTTTGATCTTGAGCTGAAATAACATCGTAGAAACAAAATGAATAGCAAGCTGGTATTCGGGAAGCTGGGCTACGAGATTTGCGGTCAGAGTTGAAATGCAGTTGGGCCTTACAGTAGTGTCTCCTGAATAAGGTGTGTGCCCCTACAACTGCTGAATGGATTAAGATATACCATCAACCACTTTATATTCATATATGCAGGATTCGGTGTCTGCAGCTTATCAACACAGGTGAAAGACAAACCTATTACCGATGACCAGACACCGGCCGTCCGCACTTTTTTTTCTCTCTTTTTCCCAGGAACATTTGGCCATGTGTAAGTTGTGTGTTTTAGCCCACTTTTCTGATCCGTCTGTATCGCTCTATGATATCTGTTGAATTGAAAACCAGCTGGAGCAAATAAGCGATCATGCCACGACTTGTGACTTGACAAGCCTTGTTTTTTCATTGCCTCCACTCCTTCATGTCTGAGCTCATCGTATGAATTAGTCTTGTTTTTGAATAAAACCCCGAGACCGGTATCTGATGAGCCAAATGTCTATGGAAATGAATCTCCCAGTGAGTTAGGGTTTTTTTTTTTCTTTTGAAAAATGAAACATTTGTATTTAATTTGATCTGTTGACAAGGACAGTTGGATCCCTCAGAACGGACGCCTGGCAGGATCTCAAGCCAGCGCTTTTTGTATGTTTCCAGGGTGGATATTTCATTTTTGCTCTTTAATTTCTCCGTCAGAAGCGACAGTGTATATTTAAAAGGGGCATTGGATCTGGACCCGTAAATGAATGGCGTTTAGCACAGATCGCCAAGTCGCGATTGCGGGCGTTCTTTACCCTTTACATTTTGTGAGGAAGGAACCGGGCTTTGCTCTCCGCTAATGAGAAGCAGGAGACGCTCGCTTTTCTCATGGCAGAGGATTAGATGAGGCTGAAGACACGGCACCGAGGAATATAGGAGCATCTTTTTGAATGCAGGCCGACATTCCTCTCTACTTGAGTTATTACTCCATCAGGAATATAAAGCTGAAATCCATAATTTCCCTTATCTGTCCCTCCCTGTTAGTGAGAACCACAAACAAGGTGTAGCAGACAGTAAGCAGTTCCCACCCTTGTAAAAATGGATCCTTGGACCAAAGCTAATACAGACAGTCTAATGTATTACAAACCGTATGGGAACACTGTTGTATTGGTAGATGAGTTGGTGGATTAAATGGTAGACGCTGTTATCGTACTTCAGTCAGGTTTGCTGTTTCAGTAGGAACGTGTTTGCTGTTCCACCAATGTTCGACCTACCCGGTCAAAAATGTCAATATGGAAAGTGCAACCATGATAAAGATACCAGTTGATATTTGTAACCTGACTGCATGGTCCAAGGGGAAAAGCCCCAGATTTCAGCTCTAAGTATATTCATCTTGGAATGGCAATACCCCGCTGGTACTGCGACCCTTTACAGCACTGTCACTGTAAGTGTAAGCCAGTCTTACTGTGTAATATGATCGTCTCCTAACAGTGACTCATATTTCCGGTTTGGGACAGTAAAGTCGATTGATTGATTGATTGATAGAAAGGTAACAGCCCAAGCAGTCTAAACCTTTTCGCTCAAAACCAAAAGATTGTACCTGATCGCTCAGACAGAGTAGCGCTACTCTCATGGATAAAAATGTTTTTTATGCGAGAATGGCAATTCTCAGAGTTTATAAATCTGCAGCCAAGCGTTCCTCAGCTGACACCGGAGTTGGCTGAAATTGGGTAAACTGAACGACACAGCCCTGATATCCAACATGCAAGAAAAGCAGCCTAGATGTGCACCAGCACTCATGGGCATCTGAGGGTAAGGAGGCGCCTTTGTGTGTCGGGGGGGAAGCCACAGGGGCCCGGCCACAGCAGGGACCAGCGGCTGGTTTGACATTGTTCCAGTTCTTTCGGTCACAGCAGTGGGATGGGGTGGGGATGGGGGGGTGGGATTGGTGTGTGTGTGTCTGTGTGTGTGTGTGGGGTGGTGGGTGTGTTTGGGTCAGGAGGGTTGGTAGGCATTGGCACAATTCGGAGATAATGCTTAGTTGCTGACTGGGGACAATTTCAGTGGTGATTTCGCTGCGGCTGCAGGGGGCTTTGGTTTGCTCAGACCTTTGGACCCTGCCTTTATCCCCCAGAAAGCAGTCTCCTCTTCTCTCTGATGTCTTTTTGTAGGACGTCTTTCTTAGAGCTGACCACATCCTCCTTTTAAAGGTAGCCGCCTAGCTGGCTGGCCTTCAGGGCCCCTTTCTCCGGTTACCAAGTTGAGTTAAATGAACTAAACAAAAGACGATTAGGCAGGGACACTTTTCTGCGCCGCTGAGAATCCATTTGGAAAATTTCACACCGCATGATGACTTCAAGAAGGGGGGGAGCTCTTCGGAAGAAGACATATTTTATGCGGACATGAGGTACAGCCAGTGTTCAGGCAGAATGTGAGGCTATAAATTGTCTGATGTAAGATGTTTAATCTTAAAATGCACCCCTTTTTTTTTTCCACTTCGGTTTCCATGGGGGGAATTAGTCAAGGAGCTGAATAGAGGACAAACAGATGCTCATGTTTGTTGTGTATAATGTCTTTTGCTAGCAGTGGCATTTCCATCGCAGCCCAGGGAGTTGTCTTTCGGAGGAGGTTGTGAAATTGTCCTATTTTCACATGATTTTAGTCCTTTTTTTCCCCTTATGCATATTTTTTTTAAAAGTCCCATGAAAAGTGGCATTTAGTGCACCGCAAACGTCTATGATTTGATGTATACATGGAGGAAAAGGAACCGTCAGGTGGGATTTTGTGAGGCGGGGGAGTTTGGTTTGACTGACAACCAATAATGGGCATTTTTAGAAGAACGCAGACACGCTATTGGCTTGTTTCAATTTGGCGATAGAAGATCACTCATCTCTCCGTCGCATCAATTCGTTGGACAGTTTTGTTAGCGTACGCCCACAAGTTCAGAGTGACGCCCACAAGTGCAGAGTGACGTAACTAAGAAATTACTGTATTTGTCAAGCGAGAGAAAAACATTCTTATAAACACAAAAAATGAAGTTGAGGTGTAGATAATGGAGTTAACAAGACTGAAAATACATTTCATGGGACCTTTAAGCAGTGATGTGCAGTCAGGGGAGGCAGGGTAGGCAGTGCCTCACCCAGGCTAATAAGAAAAAAAAAAGAAATGTCATGATAGTTACCAAAAAATATTTATTAGCTGTTCTTTGTTAAGATTGTTGTAAAAAATAATTTAAAAAAATCATGTAAAACTTGTTTTATCAGTAAAAGGCATGCCCTATGCAGGATGGCTTGCTCCCAAAGCTAGCATTCGTGAATGCAGGCTGCTGAGGCGGAGTCTGCTTGTGCCTCTCTGGCACAAATAAATGTAGTTGACTGCCTACCTAGCCATGGACCTCACTGCACGTCACTGCCTTTATAACTTGAGTCGGGAGAACCTCAACTCCGTTCTTTGCAACGGTCAGATTTGTCGTGATAGTTAAGAGCGCGCCCGGTGATGCCCCTTTTCTACAGAGGATAACCGTCTTTGTCAAAGCATCTCTGCTCCCGCTCCCGCTCCCAGGTACTCCTGTTGCTCTGACTTCGATCGGCTCGGTCAGAAACAGGAAAAATACCGAGGCGAAAAGGTTTGTTCGACTTGGGCGTCGCTTGGGCCCGGTTTTAAGTGTCAACATAGAACGTGGCCTGGTCGGTGACGGCGTTAGTTACGGCACCATCCTATATAAGCAGCGGCTATTATCTAAGTATAAGTTAATCAGCGGGCGACTTTGATCATTACTGGGTGCATCCATGCAGGCACTTCTGCGGGGTTTTCCTTGTGTAGAGGGCAAAGCCGAGTGCCCTCCAACACAGTGTAAGGGAATGCTAATCTTCTCTTTGTTTCTGGTGGAAAGCTACTTATCTCCTGCTAAGCACAGGTACCTCGGATGAATGGAGCGGTTGTCTGTACGTGTGGAGTTGCAGCACCAGCTAGGCACAGCCACTCCAACCATGCGTGGGGTTGGAGGGAGGGTGAAGCACGATGTGATATCGGATTCTTTAACCATTTAAGCTAGTGTTTCATAAGCTCATTTAATCAGATCTTCTTTTCTTCTTTTTTTTTACCCCCACCCATCCCGTCTCTCTTTCCTCATCGTAGCCATGGTTGTAGCTTTGCCTCCCAACTGTAGCCCGCAGGAAGAGTAGGTGTTTGAAATGAGCTTGCTTGGAGGAGTTTGACATTGAAACTGTATCTCCGCCGCTCTTCCTCGGCACTGAGTAGGCGCCTCGCGTCTCTTAGGTGGGAGATTAACATGTCTGCAGGCAAAATCCCCAGCTGTTCGGCTTCTTCTTCTCTGAAATGAAAAAGGAGATTTTGAAAAAGGTTCAGCAGGATCCGTCAAGACGGCAGAGAGGTCTAGAAATACCCTCTGCCTCCTGTGTTAACTCCTCTGATCAGACCCAGGCTAAGCACATTGGAACACGGTTAAATATTTGAATTGTTGGTTGAATACACTGAATTTCTGGCAAATAAGGCATTTGGCTGTCATGCCCACTGGGACTTTCATGCTCCCATTCAACCAGTTTAAACTGTGCATGTTATAGTGTGGGTTAAATATTTGCCTGCTTTAAGGGTACGTTAAACGAATGCAAAGCCAGCTTGTAGGCCTGTCCTCCAGTATGCATACAGTCACCTCTACATTGTTAGAATACTGTGTGGTGCTTAACAACATTAGACATGTCAGTGATGTAAACAGGTTTTCAATGAAGTGAGTCCCCGGGACCCACAGCTGGACATTTGAGGGGGTCCCAGGGAAACTGAGTGGGTCCCCAATAATTTATTTTTTTGGGGGGGGACAAATTGTAGTGTTAAACTGGCGTTTGATGTTATATGTAGTTATGATTATGGGCATATTCATGTATGTGTTGAAAGTGTATCTGAAAATTACACAAATAAAATCCCAAATCTGAAAACGTTATTTATAAAACAATGTTGCATCATCATGAAATGCAACAAAATAAACAAAATGGTGTCCCTGGCAACATAATAGCACCAAAATCAATTAGCAAATAAGAGGGTTGAGTATAACACATGTGAACAAAACATTATTCAAATAGGGGCGTCCGGGTGGTGTGGCGGTCTATTCCGTTGCCTACCAACATGGGGATCGCCGGTTCGAATCCCCGTGTTATCTCCGGCTTGGTCGGGTGTCCCTGCAGACACAATTGGCCATGTCTGCAGGTGGGAAGCTGTATGCGGGTATATGTCCTGGTTGCTGCACTAGCACCGGGGTGCCTGTTCGGGGGGGGGGAATAGCATGATCCTCCCACGCGCTACGTCCCCCTGGCGAAACTCCTCACTGTCAGGTGAAAAGAAGCGGCTGGCGACTCCACATGTATCGGAGGAGACGCGTGGTAGTCCACAGCCCTCCCCGGATCGGCAGAGGGGCTGGAGTAGCAACCGGTAAGCCTCACAAGAGTGGGGTAATTGGCCAGGTGCAATTGGGGAGAAAAACCCACAAAAAAAAAAACATTATTCACATAAAACAAAACGGTGTCTGTAGCGCCACAGTACCACCAGAATGAATTGTAATGCCCTGCGTAAAGCCTTAGGTCATCGGTCAACACCCACATGAGGGGCAGTTGACATGTGAGTTTATTTACCAGTACCGGGTGTAGCCTCGATCGTTGAAATGGAATCTGTGCGGCGAGCTTGTTGCGGGCTAAAGTAGCATGTCGCAATGACTGGAAGCGGTTAGAAGATGGTGACCGGTGGCGAGATCTCTTTTGTTTATTTCGACGATATCAATGCGGACTTTTTGTTCACAAGTGAGTATACCGCGTCCTTTTGGAATTTAACGTGTCACAGATGCAGGGCGTGTGCCTGTTTACATCACTGCATGTGGAGGTGATAGTTGCACCACTTTTTATGACGTGGTAAAATGATCAAGATGGGCTTCTCTTTTTTTTAAAACAAAATCATCATGCTTTCCTTTTGAAGTGTCCTCCATTTTTCATGTCTAAAACTTGAACAGCCTCAAAAGTGGACGCATCACTGGCAAGATAAGATAAATTGGCCACTCTTGGTGTTTTCAAGTTTGAGGAATTTATCCAGCTATTGCTTTGCACACATCTGCTTGCGTTGCTGCGAAATTAGTCACAAGAAAGACTCCCCCCTAAAGTGCTGTGGAAAGTACCACGGGCTTTAATCCACAAGAGATGCTGCCATTGTACAGCACGCCTCCGAATGCCAGTAAATAGGGGTTTGATGGGTTTTCCCAAGTAGACCTAAAAGTCAAGATACCAACTCAAGTAGCATTTAATCAGAGCCGCGTACCCATTAAGCAACGTTAATGCAGTAGAAATGAGCTTTTCAAAGCCTGTTGGACGTCTTGCTCCAGTTGTGTTGTACGGGGGTATGGTCATAATCATATGCCCCGAAAATGAAACTTAAGAAGTATAAACCAATGAACCAGACGCCAGTCAAGAGGATTCTTAAACTGCACTTCTCAGTTGTGTGACCCTGCAGCTTAACACGGGGCATTTTGAATTTGTCGGCAGAGAACGTGTACGCCAGTGTCGACGTGAAATTGCGAGAGGTGATCAGACAACGAGTTTTGGCGAGTAAAGGCGCTGGGTTTATACGTGTACGCACCCAGGTCAGCTTGGCACCAGATGTCAAAAAATCTGCAGCAAGACAACTGGAGGAAAAGACACTCGGGTGGAACATTCTTACACAAACCACAGGCGACAGGCCTCCCATCTTAACAGGGCCGTGTGTGTTTATAGCTGATATTTATAAAGACATTTCCCAATCGGAGCAGCGACGGTGGCCAGGCCATGCCGACTGTTTATAAGGGAGAAGCAACTTTTTTTTCCCCTTTTCTTTTTTTTTTCAAAATAAGAAAATAAACCGTTTCCTTTATCGCGCTTGACCTGTTCCACCTGGCATTCATCAGCGGCCCGGGCTTGCATGTTGGTCCTGTCGGCTGCTGGCCCCTCCTCTGCCTCCTTTATCACTCTAATGGGGTGCTATCTTCCCGGCTGCTCTCTCTGGGTCTCCGCAGCCCCTGCGCCGCTCATTCCGCCTCGCATTCTTTCCACATCCATCCCGACACGCGGGCGGATTTAACACATAATCAGGCCGGACGGGAGGGTGGCCAGGGGGCCGGTGGGGAGGGGGAGGAGGGCCGGGGCCCTGACAGGCCTCATCACGGAGGCTAGTTCATCTCGCTTGGGCTCTCGCAGTTTTTTTTAACACGGGGAGGGGGACCCTCCTGCACCACACAGCTCCTTTAAGCAGCTCCCTCGGAATCTCCAGTGCAGCTTAAACTTAATGTTTCTGCTGGTCCGCCGGACCCTCTAGTCCCCCTCCATATATGTGCGATGCTGAATAAGGATGGCAGCCGTGTTTAGAGTCGAAGGTTGTAAGCAGGGACGGCTTGTTTTTCTCATATCATGTGATTTTGTGAGTACATTCAAAACACTTTCCTGTAATGGGAATCGAACTGAGCGGCAGTGATACTGTATTGGGCCAACGTTTAGATATTGTTATATCGTGATACGCAATTTTGAAATTTTCAGGGGTTTCCAAACTTCTTAATGTTGTGACGTATCTGTGGAAATACTTTTTGGCCCCAGACCTACCAAGTATTTTGAGCGGTGTAAAATTCTCATTACCTCATTAATGACCTCATTAATAACAATTCTTTCTGTATGGTTCATCAATGGAACATTCCCCTTTTCTGTCTTCAGTCACGGCCTATTAATAACCAAAAGAAACAGCCAAGGCATGACAGCGTTAAATATCATTTCAGTGATTTTTTTTTTAACACAATTAAATCATTGCATTGCTTGCATTGACTCAAAAACTAGTTTTCTTTCATTTTATTTAGATAGAAAACAGATTGCTGCCAAGAAAAATATGCATTTTTTCTCCCCTCCTCTGTCTCCTAACAAAATTTGTTTACTGTTGGCTTCCTGTGACCAACCTGGACCCGACCGGTCTAAATTAATTATAATGTGAGGAACCACAGATGGATTTTTACATGTGGTGTTTTTGCATATGATTCTTTATGCCTTTGTTGGGCCAACCTCGACTTCTCTTTTAGTGTAATAGGGCTAACTGAAACCTGGTAGACTAAACACAATGCTGATTTGTATGAATTTAACAACTATAAGCATATGTGCAGATGCGGAGAAGATCAAATGGGTGGGGGTGTCTCCTTATATCTCAACCGTAGCCTGGTCTACAAAGACATGATATTGAAAAGTAGTTTACCTTTTCTGCTGAGGCTGTGACTGTTGAAGCCCACCAGACTTTTACGGCGTGTATCTATAGACCACCTAGCTCCAGTTTGTCTGTATTCAATACTAACTTAGCAAATGTTCTCTATTATTTCTAAAGACGGGAAAAACTGTTATCTAATTGGTGATTTCAGTGTCAATATTGTAAACTCTCAATAAATCTACTCGAGAGAGAAAGTTCTTTCTCGAGTAGGCTTATTGACAGCCAGAGACTGCTTATGGCATGAAACAGGCTTGTACTGTCTCATAAAGAATTTATATATATATATATATATATTATATGATTGCTTATGGCATGAAACAGGCTTGTACTGTCTCAAAAAGAATTTACTTGACTCACTGGATTATTTTGCTCCTTATTTGTTGAGCACTTTCCCTCCCGTTGAGTGGTTCTTTTAACAGTTATGTATATATATTTGCGTTTATTTTCTCCTTTATCTTTCTTGACTCATGAAAACTCTTAAGCTGGGGCGTCTGGGTAGTGTAGCGGTCTATGGTGTTGCCTACCAACACGGAGATCTCCGGTTTGAATCCCCGTGGTACCTCCGGCTAGGTCGGGCGTCCCTAGACACAATTGGCTGTGTCTGCGGGAGGGAAGCTGGATGTGGGTATGTGTCCTGGTCGCTGCACTAGAGCCTCCTGTGGTCGGTTGGGGCGCCTGTTCGGGGGGGGGGGATAGCGTAATCCTCCCGTGCACTACGTTCCTCCTGGCGAAACTCCTCACTGTCAGGTGAAAAGAAGCGGCTCGTGACTCCACGCGTATCGGAGGAGGCATGTGATAGTCTGCAGCCCTCCCCAGATCAGCAGAGGGGGTGGAGGCTCGGAAGAGTGGAGCGGTTGGCCGGGTACGGTTGGGGAGAAAAGGGGGGGGGGACCCCCTCCCAAACAAAGAAAACTCTTAAGCCATATCAGGAGTGTCTGTTTTTAGTCCGTTAATAGTGTTTAGTTTTAGTTTTAGTGTTTGTGTATACTTGCATGTATCATAAGTGTTCTTGATGTATGTCTTGTGACTATTACTGGTTCATTGTACTGCTGTAACATGGGTGTTTATGGGATGCATTGTTGTCGGGCGCTGTGCTGAACTGTGTCTCCATCTTTCTCTATATCTGGAATTATTGATAGATACACACAAATTGTGCGTACCGCATTGCTGTGATTGTTTCCTGTAGCATGCTACCTGGAGACTATCACTTTTCAAGCCCCTTGAGGGTTTTTAGGCAATTCTCCTTCACATTAATTCCAATTATATACTGTATCTTCTTAATGTTTCATATGTGTAAAAAGACATCGCAATATATAAAGATACTGTAGAAATACCCCTGTGGTCATCAATTTCCATATTGCACAGCGCTACATGCTAATACTCTCGTGGGCAATTTTTGGAAAGCGATTTGTCAGTAAAAAAGGACAAGATTAACTGGAGAAAGAAAAAAAAAGAAAGAAAGGAAAGACTGCCAAGACATCAACCCCAGACAAGGGAAGTAATTATTTTCTAATTTAGGCCGGAAGGGATATGTCAGGCTGTCATAAGAGGTCACTGCAGCCTCGCTGTCGGCCATGACCAAAACAGCCACAGCATCTGGACGCAGCTCAAGAATGTTAAGAAGCTTGGCTCGGACGAGATAAATAAATAAATAAACAAACCAGCATCTTAAAAACAAAAAAAGAAGACAGAAATCCATCTCCTCCTTTTGTTTGGCGCGCGCGTTTGTATGCGTGTCGGAATAAGATAAGACGCGTCTTTGATCGTGCTCCTCCGTTGGCCTGCGCTGGTTTCAGATGGAGTGCACTGAAATCGCAGAAGTGCTGGACTCGCCGTCTTTATTGTGGTGCTCCGAGGACCTCGCCGCTCCCCCATCTCTTCTTCTGTGCGTAGATGAAAACGCTGACTCCGGCGATGTTTTTTCCTCCCGTCGCTGAGTGAAAACACTTGACCACTGGAAAGGAAATTACAGATGCTGGCCCTGTAGTCTGCTATGGAGCCGGCCAGAATGGATGACTCCATTACGCCCCCCCCCCACACACACACACACACACACACACACACACACAACCACCACCCTTTTTCTCTGTTTAACCTCAAACCTGCATCTCGGAGGAATGACAAATTTCTCAGTGCCGTAAATGAGGGAGCTGTTATGTCTGTCTCTTTGTGTGTGTCCCCCCCTCCCCCTTTAAGTTGGTTAGTGTCAACAAACACAGGCACAAATTAGTCGGCCTTTATCCGTGTGCCAGACGAACGAAGTTACTCACATCTTTTCAAGTAGCCACCTGCTAAACACTCATCCTCACGAATGTGGAAACGAGTCACCCCGGAAAGCCGGCTGTTGAGTAAGTGCAAGTTGCGCGGTCGGCGAGGAGGCTTCTATAGTCTGTTTTAATGCGTTTGTGCATCATTGTTTTTCACCCTTAATGCTTCGGTAATGTGCCAGTCATCTCGCCGGTCGTTACCATACGCGGCGATGAAAGCCGCCTGTGTCGGCTATCATACCAACACCAAGAGAACTGGTCAGCTTTAGTCGCTACATAGATATCCTTGTTTTGGAGGGAAAGGTGTTGCCGTAGGGAAAAAACTGAAGCCTATCACTATTCTTATCATGCGGTTTTACCCCATGCTTCAACATCTCAGCAAGAGGCCGACTTCTCAGCATCTGGTGCCAGGAAGGGAAAGTCACCGAGAGCGTAAGCGCTGCTGGGACAAGAACGCGAGAGGCGGGGAACGGCTGTGTTTGTACTTGTCAGTCAGTGGACTGCCAGTGGAGGGGAGAGGACGGCGACTGCAGAAATACTTAGCTACCCGTGTCATACAGACGATGGGTTTTGAGGCCCAATTTGCCGCCTTGTTGCCTCTGTAAACATTTCCGGATGCCAAACCCCAGTCAGACGCATTGATAAACACAGGGGCTGTCACCAAAAAACAAAAAGTGTCGCGGGGGGGGGGGGTGTAGACTTTGTTCTGCATGCAAACAATTAAGATGGAGACGTGTTGACTTTCGTAAGGCTGTGTCACGTCAGAGGCTCGCGCTCGTCTTCATCTGGGCTGTGGAGCCTCTGATACGTACAAGCGACAGTACCTGTTGGAGGTAGACCTGGGCCGGGCTTTCCTGTCTGCATGCTGACCCACCCGGGGGATGAGCTCTCTGGGCAGCGGAAGGCAAACAGATGGGCCGGCGTATCAGGATGTTTAAACAGCCATGCATGCCAGGAGAAAGCAGACTCTTAAACGGCAACGTCTGGCCAATCTTTAACCTGCGGGTGCCAGCCGAGTCGTGTCATTATCAACACAGACGCCCACACGGAGAATATTTACCATGTCAGATAGTGCAGCAAGACATGTGTCCCCGCTGTGTTTGCCGAACCTTATCGCACAACAGAACTGTATACATGATAAGAGGGGCTAAGTACGACTAAATAAGAAATGCTTGCAGGCTCATAGTACATGTTTCAGTCCGCCGGCGAGTACTTTTCACCCCGCGAAGCCCTGTTTTCAGTCACTTTTGCTCTCTCAGGTAAAAAAAAAAATTAGAGATGAAATTCTTTCTTCTTTTTAAAAAAAAATTAAAGAAGAAAGCTCTTGTTTCACAAGGCCGTTGCCATGCGGTAAATAGAAAATGACAGGACTTTCCTGTTGCTGAAACGGGAATACCCCGTGCTTCAGCCGCCTCTTCAAACTGCCGCGGAGGTGTTAAAATGAGGAAACCCAGATTCCGGCATCCTTCCTATTTCGGGACCGCCGCAGAGGTAGCCGCCAATCTCCTTTTGAATCCCCCAAATAAATAAATAAATGAATGGTGTAACAAAGATGTGAAACAGGGCGAAGCTCGTGCGAGAACGATTGGCCATTTCCCCGGTGGCTCATGAAAAATGCATTTTCCCCTATAATTTGATAGTTTGCATGCAGAGCTATTTACAGAAGTATAGATCCCGCGCAGATCGTATGGGGAAATTGTTTGGCCTAGATTGTGCTTCTGTGCCAGGCTTAGCTCAGATTTCCACAAACAGCGGGTCACTGCGGATTAGCCGATCCCACACCCAAAGTAGACATTTCCCCATTTACCACTGCTTAAAAGTGAACTCGGCGAATGCTCATGATTCAGCTGTTTCTGTGAGTCACCGTGGTTTCAGGCTGGCGATTTATGATTTGTCATTAACATTTAAATCTTAGTCATCTGGCTGCTGCTCGTATCCAGGGCAGTGTGCAAGTGAGCAAGCTCTTGTCTATTCAGTGTTTTGCTGGCTGTTGCCTTTGTAAAGATCTTTTCACCCAGTTCATGTGCAAAAAAAACAACACAACAACAGCAGCAGAAAACACAAATGACAGCAGCAAACAAGACGTACAGCCTTGCATTCAAGAGAATTTCCCAACCCATCCTCCTCATTATGTTCTTCATATATATTCATATATACTGTGATTCCATTATGGGGCATCCGGGTAGAGTAGTGGTCTACTCTTGCCTACCAACACGGAGATCGCCGGTTCGAATCCCCGTGTTACCTCCGGCTTGGTCGGGCGTCCCTACAGACGCGATTGGCCGTGTCTGCGGGCGGGAAGCCGGATGTGGGTGTGTCCTGGTCGCATGCTAGCGGCTCCTCTGGTCGGTCGGAGGCGCCTGTTCAGGGGGGGAGGGGGAACTCGCTACGCGCTACGTCCCCCCTGACGAAACTCCTCACTGTCAGGTGAAAGAAGCGGCTGGCGACTCCACATGTATCGGAGGAGGCATGTGGTAGTCTGCAGCTCTATCTGGATCGGAAGAGGGGGTGGAGCAGCGACCAAGACAGTTCAGAAGAGTGGGGTGATTGGCCGGGTACAGTTGGGGAGAAAAAGGGGGAAACCCCCACCCCAAAAAAAAAATTCCATCATAATTCTGTTATCCTCTTTCAGTGTTGTGTTATGTAAATTGTGTAAACACAACATCCATCGCACATCTGTCCATCTTGGGAGAGCAATCCCTCCTCTGTCAGTCTCCCTGAGGTTTCTTCATTATATCAGGGAGTTGTTCCTTATTTGACACGAGAGTCTAATGACAGGATGTTTTATTGCTGTAAAGCCCCCTGAGGCAAATTACTAATTTGCGATATTGGGCTATACAAACAAAATGGACTTGACTAAACTTGACTTCGGTATCTACATATTCCAGGCAATTAAATAGTATGCGGTACAAAGCTTATCTGGAAGTGTGCAGCGCAGCATATTAAAGTTCTGCATCTCCACAGTAGTGCAGTGGGTGGTCTGCAGAGGGACTCACGATGCAGGAATTGCCATCCACGTACAATTTTGCTGTACCAAGGCCGCTTTTGGAAGGGCCCATTACCAGTATTGGGTCCTTCACTTATTTGCAAGGCTGCATTTCTGTCTCCCATTTGCTCCCTGTCTGACATCACTGGTGTGATTGATTCTCTGTCATCCCGATGTTAATTGGCTTGATTTTAACATAGAAATTAATGACCGATTTTCGCTGATTAGTATGAATGAAACACTCGGTTAATTACTTTTTGGCCACACAGACGGTGACGCTTGCAAAACAGCGTGTCCTTCATTTCATTTCGGTCCTGGCTGATGCTGTGATGAGATCATCTGTTTTGCCACAGATAATATACTGAAGTCATCCATTTACCTGCCATTGTCTTTGTTTTTTGTTCTATATGTCTCACCGCGCTGTCGAACAATGGCTCTTTTAAGAAATGTCTGTTACAAACAACACCTTGCACTTCTTTTTTTGACACAGAGACAGGAAAGAATTAATGAAGCGTTTTTTTTTTTTCATCGCATGGTGATGTTATGCTTTATTATCTGTCTGATGAGTCTGCTGATTAAGCCTGAGGGACAGGTTGATCCAAATACGACCTGCCTCAAGACTTGAACACCGGCGTACTGGTTTGTTGCGGCATGCCCTCATTATGATGGGAATTAAGGTACGATTTGAACCTTCGCTTTATCTCAAAATGTCTCCCCCCCTCCCTCTCTCTCTCTCTCTCCCCTTTGACCTCCTTAGCTTGCGGTCGTGGGTTCTACAAGTCTTCGTCCCAGGACCTCCAGTGCTCCCGCTGCCCCGCGCACAGCTTCAACGACCGTGAGGGATCCTGGCGGTGCGACTGCGAGGATGGCTACTACCGAGCGCTCTCTGACCCGCCGTCTGTGGCGTGCACGAGTAAGTACCGCCGTGTTGCTAAGTAAACACAGCACAGACCACGACGGGGAGCTAGACTTAAACAACCACACGCGCATACACACACACACACACACAGGAACACCCGCTCACACTTTCTGGACAGGAGCCCTGCCCACACCAAATATGTTCAATATGGAGTTTCATTTTCTCAGGAAAGCCCCGAAATCGTTTCCCTAAGCTCTCCAGAGCCTTACTGGTAGCGCTGCTTCCCAGTATGTTAACGTAATTATGTTTGCAGGCTCGTGTGTCTGTTCTGTGTCTTTGCTGGTTGCTAACGATGAGTGGAGCAATTTGCCATTTCCTGTCAAAAAGATTGCAGCTGCAGTCGTTGCACTGGGCAGCCGCCCATACAGGCAGCACTCCGTGTCTCTATTTGTCCTGGTCAATGTAGCAGTTGTGTGACAGTCATTGATGGCTTATTTATACAGACCGGGGGAACCATTTTTTTTTTGAGGGCGGGGATAATTTGCTTCCAAGATCTGTTCCCAAAGCATTTGATTCCAAAGTGCTGCTGTTTTTCTCTTTTCTCTCTCTCTCTTTCTCTCTCTCTCGCCCCCCCCAGATCTGCCACCAACTTTCATACGCTTTACCCATAGAGCTACACTGAGGCAGAACTTTACTGAGAATAAACCCCTCACCCTGGCTGGCAGTGACGGCGCCTTGCTCTGGCTCTTAACCTGAGCAACTGACACGATTGCTAACTGGCATTGTAACGGTTATGCTTTCAGAAATCATGATGACAAAAAAAAAATGACACAAATCAAGAAAAATCATGTGTGGATCGAACAACATACCATGTAAAGTACAACAGCAGACACACACATACAAGCAGCTCAGGTAACAGCCGAGAATCGCCAGCCTACAGGCCCATAAACCATGGCACCATGTTTGAAAGTAATATGACATGCACACACACCTGTTGCAAAGTGACTTTCAGAATGAGCAATACATTAAAAATTTAAAGATCAATCTACGTGCAATAGTATAGACATGAAATAACACACAAAATGGTCTTTGTAACTGGAGTGTTTTCTAAATTACTTTTGGTGTTACATGTCCCCAGATACTTTATAAAATTCAACAGAGGTGCCTGAATCTGTGATGGAATATAAAGTATTGCATGTTTTATATATAGATATCTATATCTATCTTTCTATCTAGCTAGCTATCTATTTATATATAAATATCAACATCTGTGTTGATATTCCGCTCCCCATTAGTTGAGCACTCACAACACCATTGACGGTTTCGGGAAAAAACGCTCTATATATACACTACCGTTCAAAAGTTTGGGATCACCCAAACAATTTTGTGTTTTCCATGAAAAGTCACACTTATTCACCACCATATGTTGTGAAATGAATAGAAAATAGAGTCAAGACATTGACAAGGTTAGAAATAATGATTTGTATTTGAAATAAGATTTTTTTTACATCAAACTTTGCTTTCGTCAAAGAATCCTCCATTTGCAGCAATTACAGCATTGCAGACCTTTGGCATTCTAGCTGTTAATTTGTTGAGGTAATCTGGAGAAATTGCACCCCACGCTTCCAGAAGCAGCTCCCACAAGTTGGATTGGTTGGATGGGCACTTCTTGCGTACCATACGGTCAAGCTGCTCCCACAACAGCTCAATGGGGTTCAGATCTGGTGACTGCACTGGCCACTCCATTACCGATAGAATACCAGCTGCCTGCTTCTGCTCTAAATAGTTCTTGCACAATTTGGAGGTGTGTTTAGGGTCATTGTCCTGTTGTAGGATGAAATTGGCTCCAATCAAGCGCTGTCCACTGGGTATGGCATGGCGTTGCAAAATGGAGTGATAGCCTTCCTTATTCAGAATCCCTTTTACCCTGTACAAATTTCCCACCTTACCAGCACCAAAGCAACCCCAGACCATCACATTACCTCCACCATGCTTAACAGATGGCGTCAGGCATTCTTCCAGCATCTTTTCATTTGTTCTGCGTCTCACAAACGTTCTTCTTTGTGATCCAAACACCTCAAACTTGGATTCATCCGTCCACAACACTTTTTTCCAGTCTTCCTCTGTCCAATGTCTGTGTTCTTTTGCCCATCTTAATCTTTTTCTTGTATTGGTCAGTCTCAGATATGGCTTTTTCTTTGCCACTCTGCCCTGAAGCCCAGAATCCCGCAGCCGCCTCTTCACTGTAGATGTTGACACTGGTGTTTTGCGGGTACTATTTAATGAAGATGCCAGTTGGGGACCTGTGAGGCGTCTGTTTCTCAAACTAGAGACTCTAATGTACTTATCTTCTTGCTCAGTTGTGCAACGCGGCCTCCCACTTCTTTTTCTACTCTGGTTAGAGCCTGTTTGTGCTGTCCTCTGAAGGGAGTAGTACACACCGGTGTAGGAAATCTTCAATTTCTTAGCAATTTCTCGCATGGAATAGCCTTCATTTCTAAGAACAAGAATAGACTGTCGAGTTTCAGATGAAAGTTCTCTTTTTCTGGCCATTTTGAGCGTTTAATTGACCCCACAAATGTGATGCTCCAGAAACTCAATCTGCTCAAAGGAAGGTCAGTTTTGTAGCTTCTGTAACGAGCTAAACTGTTTTCAGATGTGTGAACATGATTGCACAAGGGTTTTCTAATCATCAATTAGCCTTCTGAGCCAATGAGCAAACACATTGTACCATTAGAACACTGGAGTGATAGTTGCTTGAAATGGGCCTCTATACACCTATGTAGATATTGCACCAAAAACCAGACATTTGCAGCTAGAATAGTCATTTACCACATTAGCAATGTATAGAGTGTATTTCTTTAAAGTTAAGACTAGTTTAAAGTTATCTTCATTGAAAAGTACAGTGCTTTTCATTCAAAAATATGGACATTTCAATGTGATCCCAAACTTTTGAACGGTAGTGTGTATATATATATATATATATATATATGTATATAATTTCCCCCAGGAAACCATCAATGGTGTTGATAAAAGTGCTCAACAAATGAGGAGCGAAATATCAATATAGATGTAGGAAAAAAAGCTTTTAATACATAGCAGTACAAGATACGTATATACAGCTGGTGATTGCTTATGGCATGAAACAGGCTTTACTGTCTCATAAAGTATTTACTTGACTCACTGGATTTTATATATATATATATATGTGTGTGTGTGTGTGTGTGTACATGTATATATATGTGTATACATATATGTATGTATATGTGTGTGTATATATATGTATGTGTATATATGTATTTGTGTGTATATATATACACACACACACATATATATATATACATATATATATATAGGGTTTATCAGTGTTTAAGCTGGTGAGTCTCTGTTGTTTTTGGAAAGACGTATCATGCTTTACCCATTTATAAAACCAGGACTGTAAGGCCCTAAATCACAAGTCAAAAACTTCTGTTGTGCTCTATACTGATGATATATGACACGGGTGTTCCAGCCTCACTGATCATCCCAGTGACTTCATACTGCTAAACAGCCAACTGAGTAATTAATTTTGAGCAAATTAGAGACAGAGAGAGACAGAGAGAGAGAGAGAGAGAACAAAGAAGTCATTCAGACCACACTAATCTGTTTTAATATTTTGTTCTTGTTTATTCAGAAGACCTAAAGCAGTCAGTTGTGTTTGCTGTCAGTGCGGCTGTTTCATATCCCGCCTGCTCGTACTTTCTCAACACACACCCAAAGTAAGCCAGAGCTGTGTGTGTGTGTGTGTGTGTGTGTGGGTCCTTGAGCAGATGTGCGAGTGTGTGTGTCTGTGCATGTGTGTGTGGACAAGAGTTGGCTGCTGTGTGTTAACCAATCAGAGTGTTGGAGCTGGTTTGGCTTGTGAAGGTGGGAATAGCCCAGGGCCGACTCGACTGCAAGCTGGTCCAAGGCCACGGGGCTTTTTTTAATGTTGTAAATTTCATGAGAAAGTGCTCCCTGTTTTGGTTGATGGGCTTTTGGAAAGGTGTGCTGTTGAATCTACACCTGTTTCATCCTGCATCAAACTCTGTCAATTGACCTCTAAATAACCCAAGTGCACCTGTATTGTTGTGCAACGCTGGTAGCCAAAAGTGTTTGCCTCAGCCATAAATTACTTGGCGAATGCCCCCAAAAATAGCTCGTTTTCCTAGTGTTCAGTGGTACCGTGGCATGCCAATTTTCTGTGCTTCGTAAACAACAAGTGACAAAACACAATTTGCAAGCCTATTTCTTGCAAGAAAAAAAAAACAATGATATACTACTTAGCCTTCTTGAGTGCCTGTGTTGTGGGCCAAATGACATTGAAGGGAGGCGTCTGCTTGTTAGTGGCAATGGCGCGCCTGCACTCACACAGCCAAGCCCAGCTATTGGTTGAGGTATTTGGGTGAATATGGGTGCTTGCACACCATAATCACAAATGCACATAGTCTGCATGGGGTACGACGCAAATCAGAGTGCATTAAAACTCCGATGATTGGGGGGCGTCCGGGTAGTGTGGCGGTCTGTTCCATTGCCTACCAACACGAGGATCGCTGGTTCGAATCCCAGTGTTACCTCCAGCTTGGTCGAGCATCCCTACGGACACAATTGGCCGTGTCTGCGGGTGGGAAGCCGGATGTGGGTATGTGTCCTGGTCGCTGCACTAGCACCGCCTGTGGTCGGTCGAGGTGTCTGTTCAGGGGGGAGGGGGAACTGGGGGGAATAGCGTGATCCTCCCACGCGCTACGTCCCCCTGGCGAAACTCTTCACTGTCAGGTGAAAAGAAGCAGCTGGCGACTTCACATGTATCGGAGGAGGCATGTGGTAGTCCTCATCCCTCCCCGGATCGGCAGAGGGGGTGGAGCAGCGAACGGGATGGCTCGGAAGAGTGGGGTAATTGGCCAGGTGAAAATTGGAGAGAAAAGGGGGGAAATAAAAAAAAAAACTCATATGATCAAAGAGATGTTTGCATGACGAAAACGGATGTAAACATTTCTATCCACAATAGCGTTTTCAGATCATTTTAGAAAAATTCGCCGACCGTATTGAAATTTCGAAATGATATAAAAAGGCTTAAATCTCTGCGACTTGGCACCTTAACAAACCTAACCTCAACCAAATTTGCACATTGTGTTCTTAAATGTCAAGGCAGCGCACATCGCTTAGGGTCCTGCAGCCGTCGAGGAGGGTGCAGCTATGCCAAGTCCTTGTTTTCAGTAGATGATGTGACTGCACGTTTGTGATTATGGCGTGACAGCAGGGGCGTAATGCGGCCTGTCAAATGGGTCAGCAGAGTTGTGAATTTAAACACCAGCGTTCCCCTGTAATCAGTAAGACATTGGTACATTTGATCTGGACATGGAACATGGAGCACAGTCGCTTCATGTTCCATGTCCAGACTGGGCCTCTGTTTAAATGCTCGCTCTGGATGTTGGACATGAATTGTTACATCACATCCTGTGTATCGGTGCATGTATGTCCTCTGCAGACATGAAAGATGTCTGGAAGACGGCGGCGCGAATTCATGTTTGCAGCAGCCTCACCCAGTACCGGTGTGGGAAGGTGGCGGCGCGAACTTACGTTTGTGGCGGCCTAACCCAGTACCGTCCATGCAGCGTCTTTGTCCAAGTTTATGTCTTCATTTGATGGCTGGGAGAGCTGGCGCTGGATCGGCTGGGAGAGCTTGGTCTGCTGCGCCCTGTGGGCCCAGGGACCACGGCCCTGTTTGGAGCTGCTCCCGAAGAGGAAACACCGAGGGCGGTCTGACAGGACGCAGAAGCAGGCCAGGCTAAGCTAACTGCTAGCTCATGCAGACCGGCAGTTCCGGTAACACCGAGGGCGGTCTGGCAGCGGTATCGCCTAGCATTGACTGTGGTTTTAGTGTTGTCGTGTGGCGTGCGGAGAGGTGTGTCGGGGGTGTCTGGCTGGGAGAGCTGGTGTTGGATCGGCCGGGGGAGCCTGGTCTGCAGCGTCCGGTGGGCCCAGAGTCCGCGGCCATGCCTGGAGCTACGCCCAAGGAGGAAACACCGAGGGCAGTCTGACAGGACGCGGAAGCGGGGTAGGCTAAGCTAACTGCTAGCCCATGCAGACCGGCAGTTCCGACAGTCATCCTGGCTGGCATTCGCTCTCTTGGACAGTGAATTATTTTTTTGATATGTTGGAAATATGTGTTCTTGTAGTTTGGATGTGTGTTTTTGTCTTTGTGTTGCACCGCTGTGGACTGGGGGAAATGACAAATAAGTGTTCCTGATTCCTGAAACACACTTGAGCAGAAAGGAGTCTGAATTTATGTCAATTTCCAAAGTAGTTTATTATTTTATCTTTATTATCTTTCTGGCTCATGTAAATTTATTTCAGACCCAAATGACCCAAGAAACCGGTGTTGTGACAAATTTCTGCCAAAAAAAAAAAACCCAACAATGGTCCAAATTGTTAAATAATTTTAACGTTGCACTCAATTTACCCCCTCGGGGATGGGAAGTTCATCTCATCTCTCCCAGTCTTGCCGTTTAACCCCAGCACGGATTCCCTTTTAACTTCATTACCTCTTGTAGCGCAACGCAACAAGGACCTGACACGGGCTGAGCAGTCCAGGGAGGGAAGTATTGCCTGGAAATGAACCACGAACCGGCAAAACAATGTGCCCCGTACACCACGCAAACACTCACATTGTTAAAGACGCCGTTATTGTGCGAGCCGGATTCACAACCCTCCTTCCCAACCACCCCGCTTCACACAATACCCTCGATCAAGGGCGCAACGCTTATGCAGTAGGCAAACATCACACGACTGTTGCCCCTACGGAGAATCACCTTGGCAGAGCGGCACATTAATTTCCAAAGTTGCTTAATGTGCACCCCATTATTCATTTTCATTAACGCTGAGTTTATACATAATAAGCCCCTTTGCCATTATATGCAAATATGTATTTTCAAGTTGCATGAATTTCTCCCCCCAGTCACCCGGCGGAATCGCCGCCTGGCTTTCGGGAACGTGCATTTCCTCCTTCGTTGTTGGATTAAGTCAGTATGGCCAATAGTCACCCTGATTCCCTCTTTCCAGCCTGATCCGGAGCGGGAATGAATAGTGATGGAAATTGAATTTGCACTGCCTGAACAAATAACTTGACTGACAGGTTCTTTTTTAAACAGGGGTTTGTAAAAGCCGCCGTATCGCAGGCCTTAACCAAACAGGGAGACAGATCTCTGGCACGTAGGGATTAGGGGGTACGTCTGCGAGGCGGAGATCTGAGAGGAAGTGAGATGAAGATGTAGTGGCGGACATTCAAAAAAAAAAAGAAGAAAAAAGCCCAAATCTATTCTGAATAAAGATGTGCAAGGAGGCTTCACGAAAAAACAAAAACAGCAATCCCACAGCATCTCCAAAGGCATTGTCTCCCAAGCGGTGTGTGTCGAGGGGACAAAAAAGAAAAACAACCCCCCCCCCCAAAAAAAACTGCTTTTGTTTGCAGACTATCTGCCCACCATACCATTCATATGCAAAGTGGGGAGAAAATGAGACATTCAAGGGAAGTGTGTGTGTGTGTGTGTGGGTAGTATGTGGTGGAGGTGGCTGGGAGGCATGTGTGTGCGCGTGTGTGTGTGTGTGTGTGTAGGGGTGGTGTGTGGTTGAGGTGGCTGGGAGATGTGTGTGTGTGTGTAGCGGTGGCTGGTGTGTGGTGGAGGTGGCTGGGAGGCATTTCTCCAGAGGCAGGGCACAGACTGGAGTTGTTGACAGGTTTGGGAGTGGGCATCAATCATGCAACAGCTGTGAGCAGTGCTGGCGCTAAGCAAGGGGCTGAGAAGGGCAGTTGCGACCCCCCACACCACACCACCACCCCCACCTCCACTGCATCCCACCCCACCCTTGTATGTACCCTCACTCAAATTTGCCACCTCAACAAGTTGACATCCCTCGGAGGGTCCGTCCTGCCTGCGGTTGCTAGGTGATGTGGGAAGGGGATTGGAATGTAGGGGAGACACACACACACATATACACACACACCACCCCCACTCCTTTACATTGTCAACCCTCGACTCTTCTGCATGGCTCCCCTCTCAACAGGTTCGACTCCATCCGCACCATTAGAGGCCAGGTCAAGAAGGGGTTGGTTGGGGTTGGGGGGGGGGGTTGGGGTCATACTGCATTTGTAGGCTGAGGATTACCTCATGGGCGATTTGAATACTGCTCACCCCTATTGCCCCCCCCCCCGCCTCACCCACCACCCCCACCACAAATCTCTCCAATTAGAGCGCAGCTAGCTAATAGGCTGTGGTTGGTTTCGGGCGGCCCGGGGCACTTCTCGCGGCTGATAAGCGCTGGATTCCTGTGCTCTAAGCCTGGATTTACTCAGGTCTCTGCTCTGCGTTGAGTTGAGACCGGCTTCACATCATAACCTAAGAAGAAGAAAAACCATCTGCCTCTATCAAGGATTTTTCTATGGTAGCTTATTATTACGAGGACTGGGTAATGCAGTTCGATTGGCGGCTCGGTTGTTGTCGTCGCGCTGGCGGAGTGAGAGAGCGTCGCTTTGACTCTTTTTTTTGTGTTGTTTTTTTTCTTCTTTTTTTTTCCTCAGCAACAAAATCCCAGGTTCAGGCTTTAGATTTGAAGGAACAGGCATTAAAACTGCATACAAATGAAATGCATAAAGGGACAGGATGCGTCGTACATGCACATAAAGTGAACATGAGCATATTTTGTGTGTGCACGGCCATGTGCAACAACAACAACAACACACCGTCTGCACGCAGAATTGGAGAGGAGCTAGCAAGTGATTGGGACGTTTCAGACTGCGAGGGCTAGGCAGGGCTAATCCGTGAAATGAAACTTGACTGGGAAGGAGGGGTTGAGAGGGGAGAACATGAGGAGATGAGACAGACAGAGGGAGTGAGAGACACGGGGGGGGGGTTAAAAGAGAGATAGAGTAAGGGAGAGAGAGTGGCAAGCCCTTCAGCTATCAGGATCAGCAGACAGACGATGAAGGGACTGGGGATCTGTTGAGAGCCCGCGTTGCCGGTAGGTTCGAGGGGCAGAGGAGTTTGGTCAGGCGAACCCTGGAAAGCAGTGCATGCTGGGAAACAGAGACCCAGTGGAGGAGGGAGAATTAAGAGGTAGGTGTGATGATAATAACACAGTTTATTTAAAACAAAATGTTCAAAAAGAAAATCCCAAACTTAGGACGGCACAGTAGTGCAGTGGTTACTGCGGTCGCCTCACAGCAAGAAGGTCCTGGGTTCGAGCCCCGGGGTAGTCCAACCTTCGGGGTCGTCCTCCGTGTGGAGTTTGCATGTTCTCCCCATGTCTGTGTGGGTTTTCTCCGGGTGCTCCGGTTTCCTCCCACAGTCCAAAGACATGTAGGTCAGGTGAATCGGCCGTACTAAATTGTCCCTATGTGAATGTGTGTGTGTGGGCCCTGTGATGGCCTGGCGGCCTGTCCAGAGCATCTCCACACCTGCCGACCAGTGACTGCTGGGATAGGCTGCAGCATCCCTGCGACCCTGAGAGCAGGATAGGCGGCTTGGATAATGGATGGAAGGGTGGAATCCCAAACTTAAATACCCTCCTCCAAAATCTTATCTCCTCTTGTCTCACCCCCTTCTCTGCTACAAACAGATTTTTCTTTTTTCTGTCTGCTCGGTGACGGTTGTGTCTCAGAAACCACGTGACCAGCGAGGACTGCGGAATCACATTCTGAGCTAATAACACAACTTGAATATGTCGTGCAGTGCTTATACGAAGTGTGATTTTTTTTTTGGCATGCAGTGCATACACAATGTCTTGATGCATGCTCAATAATCCAGGTAAGGGAATCGAAGACGGTTGAATCGGTTCATTTGGATACAACGTTTATTGACGTTGTATCCAAATGAACTGATTCAACCTTCTTTGAGTGCAGACGCACTGTTTCGATTTCCCAACTTGCTCATCGCAAACTATGCCCCCGCTGTAGCAATGACAACTGCAGTTACAGTGGTTTGATTTAGGGTTATGTAGTGCAGGGCCACATGGGAAATATCCCACCCTTTTCTCCCCAGTTGTATCCGGCCAATTACCCCCACTCTTCCAAGCCATCCTGGTCACTGCAGACTACCACATGCCTCCTCCGATACACGTGGAGTCGCCAGCCGCTTCTTTTCACTTGACAGTGAGGAGTTTCACCAGGAGGACATAGCGCATGGGAGGATCACGCTATTCTCCCCAGTTACCCCCCCCCCCCCCCTCCGAACAGGCACCCCCGACAGACCAGAGGAGGTGCTGGTGAAGTGACCAGGACACATGCCCACATCCGGCTTTCCCACCCGCAGACACAGCCAATTGTGTCTGTAGGGACGCCCGACCAAGCCGGAGGTAACGGGGGATTCGAACCGACGATCCTCGCGTTTGGTAGGCAAAAGGATAGACCACGACGACCCCAAAAAAAAAAACACAATTTGTACATGCGTGCATGTTCAGTGCATGTGTATTTATAATTTATCATATGTAAAGTAGCAACAGTGATTTATTACAGTCATTACTTGATTACCCGGGCAAGGGATTCGGTGTGGACGGGGGTATCTGGGTGGTGTTATAACCAAGTGTCAGGCTGTCCTTGCAGTTCCCCCAGTTAGTTGTATTCCACTTTGACTCGGGGCCCAAACACAGTGTCCCAGCAATCCGGCCCTGGACCTCTGCTGAGAAACAAAAAGAAAAAAACACTTGAAGGGTAAAAAGTATGAGATATCAAGTCTGATCAGAAACACTGGTACGGGTCCGAACCAGTGACTCGGGGGGGGGGGGGGGGGGTTAAGAGTCCGGGCTCATCACAGGGATGTCGTAAAAGTGCGTTTTTAAGGCTCTTCTTGACAGAAAGGGAAGGCTTGCTGCCTGCCGTCTGGTGTAGAAAGCCAGCGGTCCCGACTCGGGGTCAGTCTAATCTCATTTCCATCCCGCCGCCGTGTATCTCACAAATCACAGCTTTGATCTCTGACACCTGAGACCAGCGTGAGACAGGCACAAGCAAAATGAGATGTTATCTCTGGTAACCATGGCCACGGAAATGAGCGGTACAAAAGAGGTGTCCTGGCCATTTCTTGGAGAGCGTTGTATGTGTGTGTGTGTGTGTGTTTGTGTCTCATAATAAACAGGTGTGCACGTTTGTTTGTGTATCTGCACATGCACATGTGTGAGGATGTCTTGTGTGTGTGTGTGTGTGTGTCTGGTTCACAGATGTGTAGGTGTGCTTGTGTGTGTTTCATTTGAATGTAACTGACACGACACGAATGGGTGACTGTGTGTGTTTACAGATGTGTAGGTGTGAACACTTGCTCGAGCATGTGAGAACACACACGCGTGTGTGTGTGTGTAAGTGTATTTATTCACGCCTGTCTGCACTTAGTGTGTGTGTGTGTGTGTGTGCGCAGCATTTGCAGCGGTGTATGCATGAGCGGAGGTGTGTGTTTGAGTCTGAGTATGCTGGCACACTTTCCTTTTGTCTGGGACGGGAGGTTCAAAGCGCTGAAGTCACTCCTGTCCTCTTCACCTGTCGCAGGTGTGCGTTTCATCTCCCGAGTCTGCAGTCTCCGTCTCCCCCGGTAACCATCAATATTGATGCCCCCCGCTGAGCCCGTCCTCTCCCATGGTCATTACACGAGGGGGGAAAACAAAAAAAGTACACTTTTAATGAGTCCAAATAGTGTGGCTCTGCATATGCATCACTTATTTGTGCGTTAATGTGGCAGTTTCAGATGAGGTGAGGAGGGGTCCCCTCAAAAGAGGGTTTCGCGTGAAAAACTGAGACGTTTAAAAGTGTGGCTCCCTGCAAACAAATCGAAGACGTTTTTAAAACGCTCGTAAACAAAGAACACAGGTCGTAATCCTCGCTGCGTTAGTGGGGAAATGGTGCGCATGCCAGATTCATGCGTCTCAACATCTGGGTTATAAAAAAAACATGGCGAGGAACTGGAATGGTAAAAACAGTGATTTGTTATCCGCTGCTTTATGACACGAGTTGATCTCTTTGCCGTTGTGCGGACGTGGTGCACTCTCCATCGCCGTACCGGGGCCGCGGAGCCGGCAGTCGTCTCACACCGAGCGGCTTCCTACATGGCAGTTATTTTTGGGGTGATAATCGGCGTTTTAATCCCGTGCCTAGAAATTCTTTTGGTTGAGTCAGACTTTCAGTCTGCCTCAGTTATTTTTAGAAGGTAACTTTAAGAGTCTTGTGTGTGTGATATGTCGAGAAGTGAAATCATAAACGGCGTTTTTCCTCTGTTGGGTAGTTCTTAGTCTTGGAAGCACAGAACGGGAGAGGGGGGGGGTGGGAGAGAGGGAGGGAGAGAGACCTTGCCTTCAAACAGCTGGTTTTCTACACACCGCAAGACTCTGTCATTATCATTTCAACCACACTTCTGATGCTTTTCAGTCTCTAAGTAAGTAACCAAGACCCCCTCGGTCCATCTGGACGAATCAACAACTGCTGTTTAGCTCATTTTGGAGTACGTGTATGTGCACAAGTGTGTGCATGCATGTGTGCATGAGTGTGCAGGGTGGTGTTGATGGAGGTGACATGAGACCCGGGTGGGGGTTGCTTGGGCTGGGGGAATTTAGATCTGTGTGCCATCTCCTTAAAAGGTGATTCATAGATGACAGAGGTGGAAAGTAATGAAGTACACGTCCTCTCACTCTGCAAGTCCTGTTTTTTTCAACATAATGGGGAGTTGATTGATAAAAAAAGTATTCGGCATCGCCGTTTTTCTGTGATACTCATGGGTAGGATGGCGTGCTCTGGCCACCCGTAGGTTCTTAACATGGGTACGGCTTTATATGTAAGGCAGTTCTCGGTCTGTTCCCACACTTTCTGGGTCTTTATCCTGCAGAAAAGTGCCGCACACTCTTTGCATTCTCAAGACTTCTTTGTGCTGTCTGTCCTACATACATGCCCGTATGGAAGTTAGAAAAAGGGCGTTTGTGTATTCTGCACCCTCGTCATGCAGAATGGCTCGAAACTCAACGATTTGATTTGTCAAACGCTTTTAAATCCAAAATGAAAGAAGTAGAGGCAGATTCCTTGGGATGTCAGTGTTTTTAATTTACCTGGTTACGCAACCGATTCCCAGAAACGTCTCATTTTTTTTATTTGTTTGTCTCCTTTTGTGTTGTCCGTCTGTTGCTATGTGTTTTTATTTATGCTGCTGCCTGTCTTGGCCAGGTCTCCCTTGAAAAAGAGATTGTTAATCTCAATGGGACTCTCCCTGGTTAAATAAAGGTTAAGTAAGATAAAAATAATATTTTACTTACCATTACAGAGTAAAGTAAATCCGACTAATGGCGAAATAAAGAATTTGTGTGGGTCTTATTGATGCTGGATGTTTTTGGAGATTTGTCTAGGTTGTTTCCAATCACACGGGCTCTGTCAGCTAAAGAGTATTCCCATATTTTTAGATCTACAGATGTTTGTTTGTAGAAAAGTGCAAAAGTAACTCAGTAAGTAATCGAGTAGTTTTTCAGAAACATGCTTATTTACTCATACTTGAGTAGGTTTCTCAATACGTTCTTGCGCTCGAGCAAATCATCGATAAGTTGCAGTACTTTTACTTAAATAGAAATTTTCAGCACTCATGACAGATGACAAACTCTTCTCCCATGGAAAAAGTGTCCTGTGGCCTACGAGTGGAGGAGGCATCTTCCAGGAGACTCTGCTGTTATTCCACAGCCCTTATTAAAATGACCTTGGCCCTGCCAGAGTGCAACTCTCTCTCTCTAGTGTACCTGGACTACTTTCTCTCTTTTTTTTTTCTGGAGTCCTATTATAATTGAGTGTCAGTGCTTGGCTGTAGGGGCTGTGAGCTGGCATGTCCCATAGCGTTTTTCAGAGCGCGGTGAAATCGCAGATCCAGTCAGTGCACCCGTATAGCTGTCACTTTAGCCCCATTTATTTAACTCTGTCTCCCTCTTTGTCCGCTCCTGACAGGGCCTCCCTCGGCACCACAGAACCTGGTCTACAACATCAACCAGACCACCGTCAGCCTGGAGTGGAGCCCGCCGGCCGACACGGGCGGACGCAACGACGTCACCTACAGGATTATATGCCGGCGCTGCAGCTGGGAACCGGAGGAATGTGTGCCGTGCGGGGGGAACGTGGGATTCTCCCCCCAGCAGGCGGGGTTGGTGGACACCTATGTGACCATCATGGACCTGCTGGCCCACGCCAACTACACCTTCGAGGTGGAGGCCGTCAACGGGGTGTCCGACCTGAGTCGCACCCAGAGGCTGTTCGCGGCGGTCAGCATCGCGACCGGTCAAGCAGGTAAGAGCCGCCTGTCGTGCGTTTTGTGGCCCTGCTGTCGGTGATTGTTGCGGTATTACTTTTCCCTGAAGAGTAACGCACAAAGTACTTTTCTGAGTTGTACTTTAAGGGTTGGAAGTGCCTGTGTGGTTGACTTACTGTTGTAGATCGACCTACTGTTATAGATCGACCTACTGTAGTAAGGCCGGCATTGCTCAGGAGGTAGAGCGGGTCGTCTAGTAATCAGAAGATTGCTGGTTCGATCCCCGGCTCCGGCAGAAAGAATTTAGAAGTGTGCTTGAGCAAGACACTGAACCTATAATTGCTCCCGATGAGCAGGTTGGTGCCTTGCATGGCAGCCTCCGCCATCAGTATGTGAATGTGAGGCATCCACTGTAAAGCACTTTGAGTGGTTGGAAGACTAGAAAAGCTCTATGTAAATGCAGTCCCATCTACCATTTAGATGTTAAATACTTAGAATAAACCCTAAGCTGGATAGCTGGACGTGGTGTAGTACCATCACCGGATAAACTGGAGTTGATAATGTTCATTCAGCGTTTGGCCAAAATCAGTGCACACACAAGACAATGTAAACTGTGTGTAAAATAACAGTAGAATGGACTTCACGCTTTCCGCAAGCTGAGGGAGGGGGAAAAAAGGGCATTGAGAGAGATTGACAGTTCTAATTCTGAAAACCTTACACTTGAAAAGCACCTTAATGACGCCCAATTAGCATTAATGACTATACTTTGATTTGTTCCATAACATTTCCAGTTTGCATATTAACCAGATTAATTTAAAGTGTGTATCAGTGCAGCCGTGGCAACTATTATTAGCCTAGCGATGGAGCTGGCTCCCAGGCGTACCTTAAGCTTGCTTACCCCCATGGGAACCCGCTCTAATTAAAATGCTGCATTTCGCTGGCGATGAACTCCAAAGGCATTTTATTCATTATTTCTATGGATCTACCAAACAAGATTCCTCTGGCACGCCCGAGGGTCCGGGAAACACAGTCAGCCCAGAACAGTATACCGACTACACAGGCGCTGAAGGGAGAGAGGTAGCGGGACCGTTTGTCACTGCCCTCGCTGACGATGGCTTTCAGCAGGCTTCACTGGATGTCAGTCCATGATCTCCTCCTTTATTTTCAGGCAGAATACCAGTTCGGTCACTCACACTCGTCCTCGCGTCAGAGTTTTAGTGTGGTATTAACCCCGGGTGCTCATACGCCATTCCTCTGTGTCACAAATCCTCAGAGGTCATGTTTTAGCACATGACTCAGTCATAGTGCCAGTTTTTCTTTTTCTGCTCATATGAAAAAGAGAAAATAGCAAAGGAAACCACATTTCATAATAATTGCACGTCATAAGATGTGTGTGTGTGTTCGTGTGTGTGTGTGTGTGTGTGTATTTGTGTTCGTGTGTGAGAGAGAGAACAAGAGAGGATGAATTGAACAGTGCATGCGTCGGGGCTTAGCTGTTGGGGATGATGTATGCCTGGTGGCATGGTTCGTGACAGAGACACAAGCTGGAATGTGCTGAGGGGTTGCCTGGCCAAGGACACAAGGACGATGGTAGAGGGGAGACCTGCGGGGGGGGGGGGGCTAGAAAGAACCCAAAAAAAACACTTAACACATGCTCTTTTCCAGTCACTTCTAATTACACGTGGCATGTTGACAACAGACAATTACTCTGCTAACCCTGCAGTATATTCAGCCATCAGCTATTGTGAAGAAGGCTGTGTGCGTGCTTTGCCAGGGTGACGTTTACCTCTGCCAGTGTGTGTTACTATTCAAAAAGCTATAACCCAAATTATCAAACGATGACCTGATAGATTTCCTTGACAGATGAGACTGTCCTACCATACAGGTTAATATGTCTAATAAGGAATAGGCCCGTCACACGTAATCCAGTTACTTAATTTACGTGATTACAAAAAATACTCAATTACAATTTCATTTGATCTCTTTTTTGGGGGGGTGTTCCCCCTTTTTCCCCTCAATTGTATCCAGTCAATTACCCCACTTTCAGTCGCCAGCCGCTTCTTTTCACCTGACAGTCGGGAGTTTCACCAGGGGGGCGTAGCGCATGGGAGGATCACACCATTCCCCCCAGTCCCCCCCCCCGAACAGGTGCCCCAACCGACCAGAGGAGGTGCTAGTGCAGCGACCAGGACACAGACCCACATCCGGCTTCCCACCCACAGACACGGCCAATTGTGTCTTTAGGGACGCCCGACCAAGCCAGGGGTAACACGGGGATTCGAGCCACTGCCATGCCACCCGGACGTCCCGCATTTCGTCTCTTTAAGCATGTCTATACATCATACCAGGGGATATAAAATGACCGCAATTGCTGTTGTGCGAAGATGATAAGTGGATTTTTTTCGAGTTGAGAAAATGGAGGAAAGCAAAGATGAGCATAAAGAAGAGGCGGGAGAGCAGCCAAACAACACCAGGAAATGTGCAAAGTTTTGGACCACTGTTGGCTAAAACACAAAGACAATGCAGCAGTCTGCAAGCATTGCAAAGCTGAACTTGTTTACAACAACAGCACAACGTCCACGCTGTAATGAGTCAATAGAAGGCGTCCTGCAGACTTTTCATTAGAGGATGGAATGAAACGGGCAGATGTGGTAAAACAAGGACATGAGAACATGGACCAGAAAATAAAAAGCAGATGACAGACAGAGATGTGTAACATTACAATGAGCAACAGTTGGGAAGGGAGTGTAAATTGAATCTTATGTTTCATTGTTCCTCTTAATTATCCATCCAGCCATTATCCAAACCGCTTATCCTGCTCTCAGGGTCGCAGGGATGCTGGAGCCTATCCCAGCAGTCATTGGGTGGCAGGCGGGGAGACACCCTGGACAGGCCGCCGGGCCATCACAGGGCCGACACACACAAATTCACACCTAGGGACAATTTAGTACGGCCGATTCACCTGACCTACATGTCTTTGGACTGTGGGAGGAACCCGGAGCACCCGGAGGAAACCCACGCAGACACAGGGAGAACATGCAAACTCCACACAGAGGACGACCCGGGACGACCCCCCAAGGTTGTACTACCCCAGGGCTCGAACACAGGACCTTCTTGCTTTGAGGCGACTGCGCGAAACACTGCACCACCGTGCCACCCCCCCCTTAAATACAACACTTAGATTACTTGATCATCATAATAGTCATTAGCAATAGTATAATGCAGAATATGGAAAGATGCAAATGACTTGGCTTTTATGCAAATCAAAACGGGCTCCGGTAAGTCGGCGAGGCCCACGCGACCGCTCTGTCTTGTTTTCCATCTTGAAGCAGAAATTAGCTCTTTGCCGCAGGGCTCACAGGCTTGTTCGCTGGCCTCGTCCGTGTGTCCGGTGCTCCCTGGGCCATCGGAGGATGCTCGAGCGCGTCGTAATTGGAACAGCGGAGCTTTCCTAAAACAGTCGGACCTTCTCGAGCAAGCGTGCGGCGCCACTCATTAGAGAATGACCGCATTGTTAAACCCTTTACGGCTCATCATTCAGAATTGATTAACCTTTGCTGGTGAGGCGGCAGAGCCCTGCAGTGATGAGGAGAGCCTTCAAAAAAAAAAAAAGGAGAAAGAGAGACCTCCATCTCCTCCATCTCTCTTCATCTTTATCTCCTGCATGATAATCAGCATTCACAGGACTGTAGCATGGTACCGGTGGTGGTGGTGGTGGTGGGGGGGGATGAACATGCAGTGCATGAATACAGATGGTGATCCATCTGATGAGGAATTCACACCTCCCCTAATTACACCAAAGGAAATGTCTGGAGTGAGGTTGGAGCTGCACAAGGTGCTGAGTGCTTATTGTTCCCAGAAACCTAATTACCTCTCAGCTCTGTCTTAAACGAGTTTAAGTGGAGGCTAGGAGTTCATAAGCTTGATTTCTCCGGCTCCGTCCTCCCACCGGGTGAATGGAAATTGGTGTCCCTGTAGATTTGGGGCTCTCTCTTTTTTTTTTTTTCACGCACGGTGAAAGTTGAGAGTGCGTTTCAATCAGCGCTCCATTGTGAGTTAACAAAGCTGCAGAGGTGTCCTCCGTGGCCTCTTGTTCCTCAGCTCTCTTGGAGCGCCCTCGTAAACAGGGCCTTTTGTTCTGCCAGCATGCTTGCGATTGAGCATTGCTCATAGAATAACCATTAATATATATTCAAGTGAGCGTTCATATCTCTGAGCCGGAGGGACGTAAAGATGCTGTGGGGAAGGGTGCAAAGGACATGTAGCAAGTAGGACGATGAGATCTCTGGTTGGGAATGTGTTGGTGTATGGGTTTTTAGGGGGGGGGGTTGTTTTTTTGGCGGATCCCACCCCCCCCCCCTTTTTTTTTCTCCCCAATTGTATTAGGCCAATTATCCGGGGAGGGCTGCAGACTACCACATGCCTCCTCCGATACATGTGGAGTCGCCAGCCGCTTCTTTTCACCTGACAGTGAGGAGTTTCACCAGGCAGACGGAGCGCACGGGAGGATCCCCCCAGTTTCCCCCGCCTCCCTGAACAGGCAGCCCGGCTGACCAGAGGAGGCGCTAGTGCAGCGACCCGGACACATACCCACATCCAGCTTCCCACCTGCAAACATGGCCAATTGTGCCTGCAGTGACGCCCGACCAAGCCAGAGGTAACAGGGGGATTCGAACCGGCGATCCCCATGTTGGTAGACAACAGAATAGAGCGCTACGCGACCCGGATGCCCTGTTTGTATGTTCTTTTCTGTATGTGTGTGTATGTGTGTGTGTGTGTGTGTGTGTGTGTGTGTGTGTGTGTTTGTAAATGCCAGTGTGTGTTACAGTGTGTGTGTGTGTGTGTGTGTGTAAAACATGGATTAGGTGTGATCAGGAGAGGTGTAAACAGTCTAATGAGTGAGAGAGACGGAGATCCTGTGGAAATTGATTTCAATGCTGACTGCTGGTGTTAGCCGGTAGCACGGAGCACTGTGCACCACAGATGTGCTCCGAAGTATTCGGTGCTTGTTCTTTTTTTTGTGAGTCAGACTGGCAAATGGGTATGACTTGGCTAAATGTATTATTTAAACTCTGGAGATGAGCTGGAATTGTCTTGAAATGGGTCAACATAATGAAATGTTTATTATTCCAAATATTTAGTGTCCTTCTCAAAGAAAAAAAAGTGAGCGCGTGTGTGTGTGTGGGGGGATTTGCTGATAATATGTTAGCCGTTAGAAAGAATTACAAGATTACTTGACGGGCGAGTTTTCAAATCAATGGCCGGCTGCGGGCGAACGTGTGTCTATTTTTAGCCTTTCCGTCTCATGGTTTGTTGTGCAGCACCGCGCAAACTTCAGAGGAAGTTGCAGCCCCCCCCCCCCCCCTTAAGTCCAAACCTACTTAAACATTCAACGAGAACAACGGGCTATTCCCTTTGCTGCTATCTTCACAGTGAAAACAAGGGGGAAAAGGAGGAAATGCAGTTCAGGCACGCAGGAACGTGAGCTTAGCGTCATGCTTTCATCTGCAAAGCCGCGCCGGCCTGGCTTCGCATGAGAAGCCGGTTCCCCGCTTCGCAGCAGCGCCGTTAGGCTGCTCGATATTTCACTATTCACAATCGGATGTGTGTCTGTGTTTCCGTAAGCAAGATGATATTCGTCTGATCGTTATGTCAGTGCTTCCTGGCACAAAAAAACAACAACAACCTAAAATTGTGGGAAAATTTGGTTTTGGAATCTTTTAACAGGCGAGTGTCCTCGCGACCCGATAGCCTCCGTTCCTCAATGGTAATCGATACGGCCACTTTATTGACACTTTATCACCGCCAAATGGATATTGTTCGATACATTTGTGAAAGTAACACTTTGAGGAACAGTGGGGCCATTGATTTATTCCCTTTGTGTTGTAATCTGTCATGGTGGCCTTAAACAGAATGGAATGATTGATTCCAAAGAGTCCCCACTGACCGGTGCCAGGCAGTGTAATTTTCTAGTTAAGCGGATCCCTTCTTTGTAGCATTTGTTCCCTGGTTTTACGTTACCTGGGAGCCCATTCTTTCCGCAGGGTCCCCCCCCCCCCTTTACTCCACATGCTCGCCGTAATTTGATGAGAGCTGGGCAAAGCAGTAGGAATCAACAGCTGCAATAAAACTGTGGTGGTCTCAGAGCACCAGCTCAGAGCACTTAACCTGTAGCTTTCTGTAAATGCCTCCTGATTTGTCTGTCACCCAATCTGTCAGCAATGAATAATTTTCATGGAAGGTGCACTTTAATTACTTTCCCATTTAAATGGCATTATCGTGGCCTATCTAGGTAATTAATCTCACCAAGTATCCTGTTTCAGCCTTTTATTGCTGGCAGACGAGCCCCCTAAATCCCCCTGAATCTGCCGTGCTTGAATGAGCCCCCCTCATAGAAGCTGCGCTCTTCCTCCTCTTTCCCCCCTTTTGAGCCGGTACCCTGTCTGAGGCGTTGGACGGCCAGTGGCAAAGTCCATCCTCTGGGTTCCTACAACCTGTCAGAGCAACACGACGGGAACATGTGTACTTTGAGACACACACTCGCCGAATTGCACTGCCGAGATCATCGCCGCCGCTCGGGGGGGGGGGGGGTAAGCAGAAGCAACACCTGCACATGCACACCCAGAGACACGCACACGTGTATGCACCCGCACGCACACACACGTGGCAAATAACATCCCCGTACCCCGGCAAGTGAGTAGCAGGTGCGCCTCTTTGTCTTGGCTGTGCTAGCTGGGTACCTTGCCAGGAAATATCAATCAGATGTAATCCACCCAAATCGCAGCATACCAGAAGTCATAAATGAGGCGTCATCTTGTTAATCGAATTCTGGCGTGTTTCTCATGGCGCCGATGCTGTTGCGAAAGGGTTTGGCGAAAAGTCATTAACCACACGTATAATAAGAAAGGGAGTAATCTTCGCTCTTTGATACTCAGGTTTTGCTGTTTCATTTTGCCGTCTTTTCCGAGGATTAGCTGCATCCCCGTCTTGCGTTCATGGAGAGCAAGTTATCAGCCCAATTTGTTAGTCTTTGTGATCGGTTGAGAGGAAGGGGCGGCTGTCTGAAGAGTTGCTGCAAGCGTGTGATGCTTTCGCTCAGAAGTCTGTGGAAGTTGAGAAGGAACACTTACTCTAATGCAGCTTCTGCCTATAGGTTGTGTTTCCCTGAAGCAGACACGGAGAAGCCTTTAATTATTCAACGCCCTGCACGGCGGCAAACAGAGAACGAGGCCAAGTTTTTGTTTTGGCAGTAACTCTACTGTTTACCTTCACTGCAGCAGTTTGGCTGTTTTCAAGCCAGTTCCTCACCTTTCTGCAATCACTTATTTTTTCGGTCCAGTCTTTTCTATCTCCCAAAACTCAGCTGCCCTTTTTTTGCGAAACTCAGCTGGCCTTGTTTTGCGAAACTCAGCTGGTCTTATTTTAGGAGGCAAGGCATCGGACGACGCATTTTGTGGGACTCTGCCCACACAAAACAAGTTTTGTTGTGGCTAGTCAGGATACGGGATTTGTGTACACATAAATACATTCTTGGATATCCAAGGAACATGTGCAAACAAACTGGTATCCTCAAGACACAAGGCAGGAAGTTTGGACGCTCGACAAATGTTTGAACACATACACTTCCCTTATCTGTGTGAATGGGTCTGAGCTGCAGCCAACCGATAAGTGCAATGTTTCGGGTTCATTTCCTGAAAATGCCACGATTTCGAAGTTTCCTTCTGCAAAACACCCAAATCCCCACTTCGCTTGGTAGGGTCATCATTCAAATGCCTATAATGGGAGATGTTACACAAGCTTCCGTCAAGCCTGGATGGACATGATTCATTCACACTTTTTTTGGTCTGTATATAGGCACTGTGAGCATGGGAGTGAAAGAACCTCAGTCTTCATTTCTGAAACACCGGCGGTTTGCTCAGAAAGTGAGGAGTGAAGTGTACTTGGGATCGGTGCAGTCAGCTTGAAGAGTAGGCTTAAGCAGTTCCCCCCGCCTCGATGTGTTTGTAGTGGTCCAAGGCTCGCTGGAATGTTTTTACTCGCACTCTATCCCTTAATATAACTGGCATGCACTTCAGACATCCGTGGCATCCGCTGGTTAAGAGCCGTCTACTGATCACACCCGTTTTAGGCGTCCATAGTATGTCCAAAATAACATAAGCGGGCATCTTTTTATGTTTGCACGTCTCAAAGTCGGTAAGTTTTCCCACTGCATCCTAAGTCTGATGCGTATGACTTTATTTAAATGAGACCATCAGAGAGGAGGTTAGATAGCACTCTATCACGATTGTCTCCTGGTTACATTCGCCACAAAATTTGACTGAAAGATTCACGGCACTCCAGACGGGATACAAAACCAGGATTAGAGATACCTTATCTCATTGCTGTATGTTTTGCAAACACCCCTACGTCTCTGTAGCTTCTCTTCAAAACAAATGCACCAGCTATGAGGGGGTGAGTTGTAGATCTTTACCATAATGAACGCATTCTCCCGCGAAACCACCATTTAAAAAAAAATTTGTTTTTATCCGCAGGGCCGTGCAAAGCCAACAACGATCCAAAGCTCCTCGTGGTGGATTTAATGAATGAGGATAGGAATGAGCATGCAGGCACTATGAGACAGTAAGATTGTTCGAGGCAACAGCAGATAAACCCTCATGCCTGATCCTAGAAAGACACTTTATTTTGTCACTGTATTGTTACGAGTTCATCCTCTACACGCAACCTATCCTATTGTATAGGAGCATTGGGCAGCTGCAGCGCCCGGGGACCGACTCCAGTTCTTCATTCCGTTGCCTTGCTCGGGGGCATAGACGAGAGTATTAACCCTAACATGCATGTCTTTTTGACAGTGGGAAGAACCCCGCGCAGACACAGGGGAGAACATGCAAACTCCGCACAGAAAGGACCTGGGACAGCCCGGGGTTCGAACCCAGGACTGTCTTGCTGTGAGGCTACAGCACTAACCACCGGGCCACCGTGCCACCCACCTATTTAGCTGTAGTTACTATATAATCTAATCTATAAACTAGAGTAGTAGTATATATCCACATACTATATATAATATATATATACACTACCGTTCAAAAGTTTGGGATCACCCAAACAATTTTGTGTTTTCCATGAAAAGTCACACTTATTCACCACCATATGTTGTGAAATGAATAGAAAATAGAGTCAAGACATTGACAAGGTTAGAAATAATGATTTGTATTTGAAATAAGATTTTTTTACATCAAACTTTGCTTTCGTCAAAGAATCCTCCATTTGCAGCAATTACAGCATTGCAGACCTTTGGCATTCTAGCTGTTAATTTGTTGAGGTAATCTGGAGAAATTGCACCCCACGCTTCCAGAAGCAGCTCCCACAAGTTGGATTGGTTGGATGGGCACTTCTTTGAGCAGATTGAGTTTCTGGAGCATCACATTTGTGGGGTCAATTAAACGCTCAAAATGGCCAGAAAAAGAGAACTTTCATCTGAAACTCGACAGTCTATTCTTGTTCTTAGAAATGAAGGCTATTCCATGCGAGAAATTGCTAAGAAATTGAAGATTTCCTACACCGGTGTGTACTACTCCCTTCAGAGGACAGCACAAACAGGCTCTAACCAGAGTAGAAAAAGAAGTGGGAGGCCGCGTTGCACAACTGAGCAAGAAGATAAGTACATTAGAGTCTCTAGTTTGAGAAACAGACGCCTCACAGGTCCCCAACTGGCATCTTCATTAAATAGTACCTGTTAGAGCCTGTTTGTGCTGTCCTCTGAAGGGAGTAGTACACACCGGTGTAGGAAATCTTCAATTTCTTAGCAATTTCTCGCATGGAATAGCCTTCATTTCTAAGAACAAGAATAGACTGTCGAGTTTCAGATGAAAGTTCTCTTTTTCTGGCCATTTTGAGCGTTTAATTGACCCCACAAATGTGATGCTCCAGAAACTCAATCTGCTCAAAGAAGTGCCCATCCAACCAATCCAACTTGTGGGAGCTGCTTCTGGAAGCGTGGGGTGCAATTTCTCCACATTACCTCAACAAATTAACAGCTAGAATGCCAAAGGTCTGCAATGCTGTAATTGCTGCAAATGGAGGATTCTTTGACGAAAGCAAATTTTGATGTAAAAAAAATCTTATTTCAAATACAAATCATTATTTCTAACCTTGTCAATGTCTTGACTCTATTTTCTATTCATTTCACAACATATGGTGGTGAATAAGTGTGACTTTTCATGGAAAACACGAAATTGTTTGGGTGATCCCAAACTTTTGAACGGTAGTGTATATATATATATATACACACACACACACACACAAACACTCAAGGCTCAGCATTTTCGGTTTTTATTTTTCAAAGCCATCCAGCATGCCGAATTTTGCCACAAGAGGACAAGTAACAACCTCACATGAACAGGAACAACTTTTGGATCCGTGGAAACATAATATCCAGGTAAAAATCTGGGTATTTTTCAGTGAAAATCAGTAAAACCCGAAAACGCTGAGCCTTGTATATACTATATACCTGTACTAACTGTATACTACAGTCGTAGCATGAAGCTTTCTAGGATGCTGCATGTTAGACATAAAGATGAGAGCAGAACAGAGAAGTGAGGGCCTGTTGTTCGACATGGCACCTCTCCGTAGACGCCTCGAGGTTGCAGATTATGAGCCTGGTGAAGTGACAGACCTGCGGGGGTGCGTTTGATTGGGAAGTGTCACCGGCGACCAAAACGAAGCTGTGTTCCTTGTGGGTTTTTGTCAGGACACTTACTGACTGATGTCAATCAGCGACGGCCACTAATTAAGCGAGTCGGCCTTGTGCACGGCGTGATGAAGCGAAGGATAAATAAGGGTGTGACCCCGCGAAGGAGAGACGCTGCAACGAAGATGTTTTTAGCGCTGATAAAAGGCCCCGCAGGGCGCACAGTGTTCCCAGAGCCGGAGACAAAGCTTTTATTGTGATGAGGACGTGGGCTTGTAGTCAGCGCCATGCATGATCCTTACTGAAATGCTTATCTTTTGGCTGTGGGGGGAAAAAAGAAGAAGTCTATTTTAGTTTATTGAACACCATCGGTGCTCGCATGATAAATATTGCTTTATATTTTGGTTTAAAATGAGTTCTGCAGTGAAAGTACTTGCAGCGATTGGTGAGTGAAACAGGCTGGCTTTACTTCTGGTATGCAGCAGTTCTCCCTTACTGCCCAAGGGTGACTCTAAGGTCTTAGTAGACACTGAAACATCTCTCTCTCTCTCTCTCTCTCTCTCTCTCTCTCTCTCTCTCTCTCTCTCTCTCTCTCTCTCTCTCTCTCTCTCTCTCTCACTCTCTCTCTCTCTCTCTCTCTCTCTCTCTCTCTCTCTCTCTCTCTCTCTCTCTCTCTCTCTCTCTCTCTCTCTCTCTCTCTCTCTCTCTCTCCTCTCTCTCTCTCTCTCTCTCTCTCTCTCTCTCTCTCTCTCTCTCTCTCTCACACGCACTGTCAGCATGCACCTGTGACTCCAGACCCTCCCTCCATATGGAACACATGCCAGGGCATGTCACAGCCCCGGCTGGGAAATGGCCTCTACGCTTTTCCATTAGGGGCATTGGAGTGTTTCATTTCCTGCCGAAGGAGTTAAAAGAACTTCCAAGGGTAATAAAACTCACACAGCATCGCATGTCCTAGGTGCCCGGTGGTAGTGAATTCCTCCGGCTATAGAAAAAAAAAAAAGGTGAAAAACCAGTAAGAATCGAGAAACATTCCCCGGTCGACTCGGCCGAGGAATTTCTTTACGACTTTGATCGCCGGTTCCTGTAAGCGGCGGTATTTTGTGCGGAGGGATCTCTCCCAGCTCCGACAGCGTTGGCTGGCGACGCTGAAAAGTTTCATCCATCAACCGGTGGGAAATGACAGCGTCGACCTGGCGTTAGATGTATTTGCTGGCTGTTTGCCCGTCTAGCTGAGCCCGCGGCTGCGGCCTCTCGACAGAGGACCGTCCCGCTCAGACCAGATTGCGTTACAGAAACCTCGGGAGAGATTTTTTTTTTTTACCCCCGTCTTTCTTCTTCTTTCATTCATTCGATCCGCTGAGAACTGCAAAATGTTTACTGATTCCGGAGATTTTTGTTGTCGTGTTACACTAGTGTGTTTCGGTTTCGGTGGTGGTGGTGGGGGTGATTGGGTGGTGAGCGTTCTTCACTGGTGCTTTGTGAGATAAAAGAATGGCGCGAGATTGACAGCTCAGCTTCTGCAGTCTTTCATTGTCTCATCAGCATACAGTCTCCTGCAGTGAGGAAAACTAATTATGTCTTCAGCCCCCTGCCTCACCCACTCCCCTTTATTCAGATCATCACACTTGGAAATCATAATGAGTTGTGGCAGGCCACTTCGGCTTCGAGGGAGGAGGAAGAAAAAAAAGGGGGAAAAAAATCCAGAGCACTTCAAACTTCATTTGTGCCGTCTCTGGCTGGAAAGGCTGCCGGTAATTACGGGCGACCTTTTGACCACCAAAAGCTGTCGCCTCAAAGCCCTTCTCGGTCCGACGGCGACTTCGGTTTCCTCTTTGCACACCTGCTTCGTTCCTCAAGCCGCCTTCGTCGACGCTCCGGCTTCGCGGCTTCTCAGGCTCCCGTAACCGGTATCGTTCCCTTTGCCTTTATCAGAGCGGCGGGGATATGTGACAGCCATCTGGTGGGCTGCTCTTAATGATTTGGTGTTTAAAAAACAACAACAAAAAAAGATTACGGCGGCCAAGCAGCCGCCTGGACACAAGTACTGGCTGTGCAGCAGATGGGCTTCACATCTGGGGCCAGGGTGAGTTAGGCCTCACGCGCGCACGCGTGTGTGTGTGTGTGTGCACAAAAGTTTGCATACACGTGTGTGTGTGTGTGTGTGTGTGGTGTGTGTGCATACACGTGTCTGTGCACGTGTGCACGCACACAAGTGTTTGTGTGCGTGCATAGTGTTTGTGTGCGTGCATACACACAAGTGTGTGTGTGTGTGTCTATGCACTGAAGTGTGTGTTTGTGTGTGTATGCACACAAGTGTGCATGCACACAAGTGTGTGTGTGTGTGTTTGTGTGTGTGTATGCACACAAGTGTGTACGTGTGTGTGTGCATGCACATGTGTGTATGTGTGTGTGTGTGTGTGCATACACGTGTCTGTGCACGTGTGCACGCACACAAGTGTTTGTGTGTGTGTGCATGCGTCTATGCACTGAAGTGTGTGTGTGTGTGTGTGTGTTTGTGTGTGCATGCACACAAGTATGTGCATGCACGTGTGTGTGTGTGTGTGCTGTGACAGTGTAATGCAGCCACAGGCTCCGTGGAGTCTCGGTGCATCAGTGTCCGGATGAACAACCTCTGCAGCGGTGGCGAGGGTTCATCCCTGACGGCGACCGGTTTTGTTTTGTATTTTATTATTATTATTATTATTTAGGGGGGTCGGGGTGTTGCGGAGGCTCGGTCAGCTGTAAGTAAAATTGATTTTTTTTAAAAATTCAGGTCTCAGTGAAAGCAGTCACGTAGCTTCAACAAGTGCTGCCGCCAAAAAATAACTGCCCACTTAACCTTTGTGATTTTGAGGAGATGGTTGAGGGCAAATAAAAAGGAACAGGAAAGAACACTGGGGGGGGAACACTGGTTTTTTTGTTTTTTGTTTACAACTTATTTTAGGCGGAAACATCTTAATTGCCCCGTTTGGGGTCAAGACATGAAGCTCTCAGACGGGTTGTCGTCTGGAAAGCACCCGGGAATTGAACGCATCATATTTGCTGGCGTCAGCTGGCTGCGTTGTTCAGGTTTCATCGCCGTTTGTTTGTTTTGGAAACATGAAGGCCTTTTGGTATCTAGCTCAGCAGACCCCCCCCCCCCTGCCCCACCCCACCACACCACACCACACCACCCCCTGCAACTAACCCAACCAGCGTCTTCTAGATGTCCCGTGGTATGAGAGACGCAGCAGCCTCCGTGGAGCGGTGTTCGTCCGCGATGTGTGCTGAAGAGTGTTCCCTGAAGAAAGATTAGATCTAAATGAAACTTGGAGAAGCTGGTGTCCTCGGAGACAGAGATAATTAAATTTGCAAAATCCTCCCAAATCATCTCCCCCCATCGTGCTGGTGACGAGCCACCGAATGCTGCCAAAAAGTATGTCACGACCAGGATGAAGACCAATATATTTTGGCAAGATGGTCGTCTGGATCAGGGATGACACCGACGGCCCCGGGGGGCCTCCGCGCTTTCACCCGGGGGGTCGATTGTCTGTTGTCTCAGGGAGGATGGTGGGTCTGTCGTTTATGTGTTGTTTTTATCTAGAACGCTAAATTAAATTTCACGACTCGGTGACATAACGCCGATCGGGTTGCGGCCTTAACGGGTTTGTTAATCTGCCCTGTTAGGAGGAGAGTACCTTCTGCGGGCCGGCTGGGGTGAAATCCCGCCGGATCACGTGTCCCGGACGGGTCCAAAGCGTGCTCGTCAGCGTTTCCAAGCGGGAGGAACTCGCGATCATGACAGCGCTCTGCAGAGCGCCGCACGGCGTTACCCCCTGAGCGTATGTGTATTATCCTGCAGGTGGGAAGGAGAACCGGTCCGACCGTCTGCCAGGAAGACCTTGTCAGTTTACTACCTCCGGCTCACTGGAGGTGGCTTACTTCAGATTGTGCGAACATGCCCCGTATTTGCATCATAATAAGTCGCTACTCTCCAATTAAACTGGCGACAAAGTGGATTTGGGGTTATGCTAAGTAAACATACCGTCTGACACCGGGAGAGGCAAAAGCTGCTGTCTGTCATTGTTAGCGGGGTAATTGGGATGGGGTTTGGGAGAAGCCCCGACGCCCTGGAAAGCAAACGGTTGTTCGGCCCTCCCACTAAGCCTTAAACCTGTCTCTTTCACTGCCCGGCTGCCTAAGAAGGAAGAAGAAAAAAAAAAAACCACATCGCCAATTACAGTAATGGCAAATCCTGTTGCCGATACACAATGGCTGACGATGATGTGACGCCTTGCTTTGTCTTAATCAACGTGTTTTCTTGATCTCTCAATTTAGGGGCCCTCTGTCGCCGCGCTTGCCACACAACCTTAAGCTGCTTTTGTCCCGTTTCAGGTGGCGGCGTTATCCTCTTTGACCATTGTTAAGAGACGTGCTGTTGTAGTATTAAGCGTATGGAGATACATTGTGTGCGTTTGTTCTGTGCAATGTGCTTAATAGTGTGCGTGTGCATGTGTGTGTGTCTATTTGTATGTATGTATGTGTATATCTGCAGTACTACAGTGTGTGTGCATGTAAATATGAGATTGTGGGGGGGTTTGTGCAGGTGGGTGCGAGCGTGTGTGTGTGTATACTCAGCATTGCTGGTGGTCCTCACGTGGTAGAGAATCTGCATCACAAACAGACCCCCCCCCTTCCTCCTCCTCCTCCTCCTCCTCCCCTGCTGTCTCCCTGAATCCACAACGGGCCTACGAGGCTGTAGAACGCGGGAGGATATATTGGTATGAATGGCTTGACGAACTCCTCTTCACTTTAATGGTGAAGGATTAAGTCGGTTCAGACAGATACACAAAAGAACTGGCTGGGGTGGCTGGGGCACTTTTTTTTTTTTTTTTTGGTGATTTCTGTCCTTAATTGTCCCCGTGTAAGTAATGGCAGTTAACTTAGGCTAAGTCATTTTAAAGAAGACATCACAAAGCCTTTGAGGCATCTGAATCCCTGATTACTTCCATGTTGAGGCTGCTGGGAATTTATTTGACCAGTGTTTTATGATTATTTCTTTCTTTCTGTTGGAAATTGTAAAGAAGAAAAAAAAATCGCTCCCCTTTCCTCCATAAAGAATCCATTTCAACAAAGGCTTCTATTCGTACTGTACCTGCGTCCCCCCCCGCCCCCAAAGAAAATAGAAATACAATTCTGTTTTTTTTTTTTTTTTTAAGTAAGGACAGATTGAGCTTTTGTGTCTGGCCAATCTCCAAACTTTAATCAGCCTGTCGACTTCAAGGGGTCCGGCGGTCTCTCTTCGTGCTTCGCCTCCCCCTCGCGTTTCGGTATTTTCCAGTCGGCCTCGTCGTTGCCCTGCAGAGAGGCTGAGTCATCTGCCCGGCCCTCGGTTTTATTTGACCGTGTCCCCCGGCCCTGTCATTTTAAGTAGCTCGCAATAATCTCGCCACAAAAACCACCGAAAACCCCAAATGAGAAAACATTGCATGTTTAATAAGCGTCATCGCCATATATACCCTCTGTGGATTGTCTAATGCCACGGCTCGCAGCCTGTTGAGCCCGGCACGTGATGGCGTCGCTCGGCTTATGGTGGCGTTTTCAACTGGCTCGCAAATACTGAAGACAGCGAATTTCTGGGATTATATCCGCTTTTGATCTCTGGGTGCTTGTTTTCCGAGATCCCTTCCCACACCGTTTATTGGATCTTAACTGTGTGTATTTTTCAGGCACTTTGCTGTTATGCGACTGGTCTGTAGTCGCCGCAGTGCTGCGAGGGCATGAATTGGCCATGACCTCTGCCGTCCTTATTTGGGGTTGCTTGTGATGTTGGTGATTCCGGGAACTAAAGCTTGGACTCGTCTTTCAGCCTCTGTGTTTCCTTCCCTCCCAGGCTCCGCTGGTGGACTCTTGACATTCCATCAGTTTTCTCTTTTATATATCATATATGGGAAAGCAAAATCCATGATGATGATGATGATGGTGACATTGATGAGGTGGTATTGTGCAACATGCGGTGTACTTCAGTCACCAGCCAAAGTAAAGAAGGTCATTATCAGGTCCATTATATCTTTTGGCAGAACAACATTACGCTGCAAGAGAAAACGTAGATTTGCGTTGTAAAATTGTTTTCCAAGATGATTTCCAAGAGTAATTATCTTTTGATAATGACATTATAATGACGGTGAACTCAGTTCGCTTGAAAGAAGCATTGTTCACAGGCCACAGGAACACTAGATAACTTCACATACGATATGTAGTACAAAATACATGAGGGTAGAGTGAGCCGCGCCCCCCCCCCCTTTTTTTTTTTCTCCCCAATTGTACTTGGCCAATTACCCTATTTTCCGAGCCGTCCCGGTCTCTACCTCCTCCCCGCTAATCCAGGGAGGGCTGCAGACTACCAAATGCCTCCTCCAATACATGTGGAGTCGCCAGCTGCTTCTTTTCACCTGACAGTGAAGAGTTTCACCGGGGGGACATAGCGCGTGGGAGGATCACGCTAGTGCAGTGACCAGGACACATACCCACATCCGGCTTCCCACCCACAGACAGGGCCAGTTGTGTCTGTAGGGATGCCCGACCAAGCCAGAGGTAACACGGGGATTCGAACCGGCGATCCCCGTGTTGGTAGACAAATGAACATCTTGGGATGAGGTTTCTGATTTTAACTGCCAGCCTTTGTGAATAAATTTGAAACAGTCGCCCAGGTAGAACGGCAAACGCCCTCTCACCTTTGTAGCGCGACCTCCTGCGGCTCCTTTCCTCGGGTCGAAAGGTCATTCGACTTCCAGCGGTACAGCTTCGCCAATTTCACCAGCTGAGAGATGGCAGGGTTGCCTGCCAGCCCCTCGCATTATGGTCATCCTCTCTCTGAGAAAACAATGGTAAAGAGGATTAGGTCACCTGTTTTCTAGGGAAATGGAGTGGACTTGTTTATCCAGTAGGTGTAGCTGAGCTGCTGCGCCTCGCTCCATGCGGTGAGCCTGTTTCTCCTGCCCGGTGATTACGGCCCGTCCCGTACCTCGGGAAAGCAGCGGTAGGGTGGGGTTTGGGATATCAGTGGAATAAAGGACGTTGTTGAGGTGCCTTTGTAGGGCAGAGAGAGAGCCGGCGCTGCTCTGCGCTGGGCTAAACCAAGCAACCTGAGAGCGGGGGTTTTTGTTGCTACAGGTCGCCAATCACTCAGCACAGTTTTAGGTTGGTGCCGTTTGAAATCTGCAATTGTGCCTGAGGAGGAGGAGAAGGCGCTGGGGGGGGGGGCAGAGGTGGGTGTGTAGGTGGGATGGGGGAAGCGGGGTAGGTGGGGGGGGTTGCCCCGAGTCTGGGAATAATCCGTTCTTTCTGCTACCGTTTGCCTGATACCCAACCTCCCCCTCGGTCAAATATAAAAGACCCCCATTGGGTTCCCCCAGCAATGCGAGCAGCTTTTCCGTCAGGCTTGATAATAAATCATAGTTACAGTTATTTGATCTAAACAGATTGTTGTATGCGGCGAGTTGTGGCAAACCAAGTCTGAAAGTGTTTCAAGAATGCGTGAGATATTTTGTTTTATCCGCACAGCGAGCGAGTCTCTCTCCGTGTCACTTTGTGTGCTTACGAGTCATTAATCTTAATCAGTTAGCTGCCTCCTTAAGCTAATAGAACACACACACATTAGACTTGGCTGACAGGGGGGTCAGTCATTTAAAGGATCAACACTTCTTTTTTTCTTTCCGTGCCTTTGTTTTTTCCATGGACGAGCAACGCGGCATGTACGGCGAACTTTCCTCAGGATAAGTATGTTTGGGCTATGTTTTTGTGTGAAAAATGTTTGTAATGAGTCGCAAGGCACACCCTGTCGTAAGCGTGTGTGTGTTGCCGTCTGGTTTCCCTCAAGCCCTGTCATTTCGCTGTTCATCCGAACATAAAGAAGACATCAAGCGAGCTCACGGCAGACGGATGAGTGATAGAGGCGCTCACCGCTGATGACAGAAACAACAGGCCCATCCCAAAACTACAGTCAGCCGCTAAGTAGGCTTTTGTGTCTCACATGCTCTGTGGCTGCAGTGGAAGGAGAGGAGCGCCAGGCCCGTCTGGAGTCTCTGGGCGTTGTGCGTCAAGACCGCAGTAGCCCCCAACATCAGCTGGCAGTCCCCATTGATAAGATTTTGAAGTTGATATACTATTGATCCCCGTAGGGAAATTGTGCTCTGCATTTACCCCATCCTAGCTGTGTAGCTAGGAGCAGTGGGCAGCCGCCGTGCAGCACCCGGGGACCAGCTCCAGTGCGTCTTGCCATGCCTCCGGGTCAGGGGCACAGACAGGAGTATTATCCCTAACATGCATGTCTTTTTGATGGTGGGGGAAACCGGAGCACCCGAAGAAACCCCGCCGCAGACACAGGGAGAAATGCAAAGTCCACACAGATGACGACCTGGGATGATCCCCCAAGGTTGGAGAACCCCAGGGTTCGAACCCAGGACCTTCTCGCTGTGAGGCAACAGCGCTAACCACTGCGCCACCGTGCCACCCATGATCAATGATGATGATGATGATGATGATGAGGCTGCTCCTGAGTCAGGTTGGGCGCTCCAGCCTTGTCCATTATCACCAGCAGCCGCACTTAGTGCAGTATTGCCCTGCTTGCTTTTTGATTGAATAATTTTTTTTAAATACTTGATGGTGTCCAGTCAGGCTGGCTGATGCTGTTATTCATAAGAATGGCGGGCATGCTTGGCCCCGGCGCCTGCTTTGACTGTTGCGACTTCCATGTGAGGTCATTATCACCTCCATAAGCCGTTTCTGTTTTGGCATGGAGGAGGTGGAGACAGAAAGTATGAGGCAGGATGAAGTGTTGGCTAGGTGGAGCTTTAAAAAGAGGCATTTATGGGATCAGCATGGGATTTATGGCGAGACCAATAAAGCTGGAGCAGATCTCCCAACTACTAGCGCGAGTGTGACCTAAGCGTTATTGCCTGTGCTTACCTGCATAACACACCTTTGAATGTTGGGAAGTCAGACTCGTGGGGATGTCGGGGCTTGTTGCGTCATCAGAAACTTTGGTAAACATTTTAATTACAGGCCACGCATTACTCAGATACTCAAATGATACTATAGTACGCGTTAAATAGATGCCATTGAGACTATAATGACTGAGTAAATTGAGGTTTCTCTAGTTTGCCTCCTAGTCATTATGATATGGTGTTTAATATAATGTACATGGGACGTTGTATGAGGTAAATTCACAAATCATATTGTGACAAACAGGTATTTTGAATTGTCGGCCTCACAAGGATAAAAGTAATCAGCTGTTAAACGTGAATAAAAGGTGAATATTGGATGTCGGGCTCTTTTCTGTGACTCTGTTACCCAGCATTTACCGGTCATTACGATTCTGAAAGGGTTACCCAGACCGGCTCCGATTTTACTTTCTAATTTCCCCCGCTTCCGTAAACAAGAAAAGGAAAAGGCAATCTCCCCGAGAATGACGGTTAGATTGTCACAGCTTGTGTCTGTGCAGTGGATTGTTGTTGAGTTGATTTTTTATATATATATATATATATATATATATATATATATATATATATATATATATATAAAATTTTATGCTGAATAGTTTTTCGGGGATTTTCCTCCTAGACGAACGCACAAATACCCTCAAACTCATTTGACGAAGAGGTCTACTGAGACATATAGCAAAAAAACAAACCTTTCCATTACAGTAAACACAGTTGGAGTCCAGGAATACAGCATTATTCATATATTGCATCTCATTTCTATAGTTTGTTTGCATCAATAAGGCATTAGAATAAGTACAACAACAGAATGACACTATATATGCCCCTTGGTTAAGGTCCACCGCCTAAATATACAGTAAATTTTTGCCCCGTTTTAGTGTGAATAGTAGTGTCATCCAGTTTGTTTATTTGCCAGTGGCCGTAGTAACTACAGTATGCCAGTCTGAACCTATTGACATATTCAAGATGCAGGGCCAAGCAGTGTTAGTGATGCACGGGGTCAGGGTTTTTTAATACCCGCACCCAACCGACCCGTTATGAGAGCCAATCCGCACCACTTGACCCGCTAAAATATGCATTAATTAACTGCCCGAACCCAACCCGACCTGCAAACCTCCAAATTTAGCCGAGGCTGCATGCAGCAAAGTGAGCAATGCTGCACTATTTTGTGTTTGGGCTGTTTGCCCAGCACAGTACACTGATTGCGAGGCATCGCCTATTGTGTCTTAGCCTAATAGCATCTGTGTCTAGGCTACTAAATACAAACAGAGCCGGCATCAGAGCAAATCTAATCTGGGGGGCATTAGGGAACCGCCCGGGGGGAGGGGGGGTGTACAAAAACTCAATCTATGATATAAATGCTTGATAATACAAGTTTGCCATCAACAACCAACACACCAACCCAGTTCCAAATTCAAAACATGCTGCAAAGTCTCTGTCTTACACACACACACACATGTACACATACACACTGCACTGTTCACGCCATTAGAACATCATTTGAAATAGACTACATATTCAACTCTTACCGACTAAATTCAGACATACCCAAAAATATTTCAGCCCTTTGTGTGATCATGAAAGCCAAGGCTGGCATCATAAAGTGAATTAAACACATGGCTTACCTTTACAAGAGTTGCAGGCAGCGAGTGTTGGTACTGAGCCTCCTAAGAATGGTGTCCTTCCACTCAGTTGGTTATTTTCAGGTGAAGTCTCTTTCCAACGCTAGTTGGCCCAACCGGGACCCTTCTTTTTTGGAGCATTGCTCGTCTGTGGTCTGAAAGTACGATTCTCAGAGTGGAATTCTTGCACATTGCTGTGGGGGCGCCAAATGTTAAGGCATGTTTGAAAGCGGTCTAGGCATCACGATCCAATGTGTGTGGTGCTTTGAGAGGGTCCCCCTCGATTGGCTGTGATTGTTTTTGTGAGCTAAAAAGCTGTTTAGCAACTTCGCACTCAATTATAGGCGATCATGACAGGTCCCTAACATGTGGAAGTTACACAGCTAGCGCTTAAGCTAGCAGGTGCATAATTTGATTTTGATATACTTTATTAATTCCGTGGGGTAATTATGCTCTGCATTTAACCCACCCTAGCTGTGTAGCTAGGAGCAGTGGGCAGCCGCTGTGCAGCACCCAGGGACCAACTCCAGTTTGTCTTGCCATGCCTCGGTCAGGGGCACAGACAGGAGTATTAACCCTAACATGCACGTCTTTTTGATGGTGGGGGAAACCGGAGCACCTGGAGAAAAACCCACGCAGACACGGGGAGAACATGCAAACTCCACACAGAGGATGATCTGGGATGACCCCCAAGATTGGACAACCCTGGGGTTCGAACCCAGGACCTTCTTGTTGTTAGGCAGCAGCACTAACCACTGTGCCACTAGAGTCCAACCTGTTAGCCAAGGGCTAGCAAGTCTAGTCATCTGTGGTAATGGCTGCTCACAAAAGGCAGCTCTTGTTCTTCAGAGGTGGAGGTGCTGGACACATTTGCGCCCTCTTTAGATGGTGGAGCCGGAGGATGCCTTGAAGAAGCGGCACCGAGTCACCAATCTCTTCCGTTCATTTTTCTCTGTTCGAAGTGCAGTCTGATTTGCTGATTTGATTTTTCTGATTTGCTGATTTACTGACTTGCTCACTGTACGTTACCTGTTTATCTTGACGTAATGACAACAAATGAAACCAGCAGGTCATAGGTCAAGATGGTACCAGACCAATGAGCATACTCCTTCCCCAAATGTGACCTTATGCAAATATGACAACAAGGTGTGTTTGTTTTTCTTTTCTTATTTTTGTTTTTATTTCATTTGGCGAAACGTTTTTCACTTTTAATATGGTAAATATAAATTAATTAATAAAACACAAAGTTTGGCATCAAAGCCTTGGCCTGCTGCTTGGGGGGGCACAATAACTAATTTGGAGGGGCATGGCTCACAAATGCCCCCCCTTGACACTGACTCTGCAAGTAACCTATCATTAAAGACGTTAACTCTGTCTCTTCCTCTCTCTTCCTCTCTCACACACACATGCAAGCCTCTTCTTTCTGACCAAAAAAAACAAGCGTTGGCGGTGTAAGCAAAAGCTACAGATTACACTGAGGCAAAAAACTCATTCTCGTTGGTGAAGCCTCAACGCTCTAAAACACATTTATTTGACCAAAAACACATTGCAAATTGGTGATAAAGCTGCCCGCTTGCGTGTGTATGTGTGTTTGACCAGGAGGGGGGGAGGTGGGCCAGTAATGCATAGCCCATAGCCTAGCCTATTGCACACAGTGTTTCTGTACATTATTTATAACTTACTCGGAATGCTGCTTTTGTCACTTTTTGACCCGCTCGCCCGAACACGTGGTATTTTCTAGTAAGCTTACCCGAACCCGCCTGAACCACAGGTCAACCCGCGGGACCCTCCGGTTTGTGGGTCGACCTATGCATCGCTTATAGGCGTACACTGTGTATACTACATACGCGTGCACGCACAAAGCTGTCCACAGCACTATGGAGCAAGGTCGTTTTCTGTGCCGGCTTACCTTTTGGGCTGTAATCCTCATGCATTGTATGGCTTCTCGGAGAGCTGCGGGCTCGGCCTAGATCTGCTGGCAATCAGGAGAGTGCGCCCAAGCAAGCCAGACTACTTCCATGCAAAATTGCGGACACGGCTGGAAGGACCCTGGATATGATTTCCCTGGGATGGATCCTGTCCAAGACTGTGATTAAAGAGCATATGAGCGCTGATTAATATGATCATCTTCCTGATGACAGAGGTATTTCTCTAATAAATGAATGTTTATGATGCCAACCCTCAGCAATCAGACACCCCCCCCCCCCCCCGCACACACACACACACACACACCCAACTCCACCGGCTTCCTCCATCCCCTTCCACTCCTCACCCCCCATTCCACGCAATGCTGGCTTAGTTTTTAATTCAAAAATCTTAATATTGTTCACGTCTGATGCCAAACAGAGATTTATGTGCTGACGATAAGGGAATGAGAATGCGGGGAGGAAAGCGTCGGCCTCTGCAGGAAGCCACAGATAAGTGTGACTATAAGGCACGAAACCTTAGAATAATAGCAGTGCCGCAAGACTCCGACCCGCTGTGCCCCGTCAGTCGGCAGCACACTGCTTTTTCTCATGAATTATCTCACTTTTCAATCCCGGCACCGCTAAGATGCCCAATCAGGGCTTGAAACGCAAACGCCACGGGCCTCAGGCTACGCTTTGACATTTAACGGCAGCAGAGAGGCAGAGGGCCTTTTGGCTGATTACCTGCCCCTGTAAATACTCAACAGCCACTGCACCGGGATTTTCTGTCATAATCAGCGCCGTGCCTTTTCACACAGGGAAATATTTGTTTTATTAAGATAAACGATGAAGCCACTTTGTATGCAGGCGCATATCTCTGCTTAGCCCGGTCGTGTGTTTGAAAAGACATGCCCCGAAGCTGCTCGTACCACAGAGGTCAGCGAGGCGGCGGATAACCGAAGCCAAGCGTCGGTGTTAGTGCAAGGCCAGGCACTTTCATTTCTCATCCAGCCGCCATGCGTTTGTTTCGCCGTGTATTCTCTGTGGCATTCTGTGTGCCGGCGTAAGATAGTGTCATCATCGTACGGCTCACCGGCAAAGAGGATTTGGACAAGCGTGGCACATCTCCGTGACTTCATCGGGCCGTCTAGTCAAGTGAATTCTTTGGATCTTGGGGAAATTCGGCAATTAGGAACGGGGGAGCTATCTGGCCGTGCATCTTCCAGTTTCTCTAATTAAGTGGGTTCAGATAGAAAACAGTCCTCCGAGCGAAAGCGGGGATTTATTTACAAATCCACCGAGCTTCTCGATGTTTGATTTTGTCGTTTAGTATCGAAGTCGAGATCAGAATTGGTTTTATCAGCCAAGTTTAATTTATACATACAAGGAATTTATACTTGGTGGGTTATCTTTAATAAACTCCCTGAAACGAGCCGGCGTCTCCCAGAGTTTACACTATACTGACAGCCCCACTTTCTTCCGTGCCACCGCCCGCCCACACACACACACACACACACACACATGTGGTCCTGCTGTTTAGTGTCACCATAATTATGATTGCCAGAATAAGTCAACAAAAACCCTGACTTGGCAGCTGGTGACGTTCATTACATAAAATTGGGCTCTGTGTTTCCTTATTTGAGGATTTTACATAAAAAGCCTCAATTTTGCATCGGTGGTGAACGCGGGGTTTTGGCCCGGCTAAGCAGTAGTACGCAGCCTTGTTTAAACTGCATGTCACTGCGTAGCTTCCCTTAATATTTCACTGTAACTGTAGTCATCTCGCTGTTTCCCATCAGTCACGAAAATTAACATGACCTTTTAAAACGTCGCCAATTTTCCACCAAAACACTTGAGGATAATGTACCATTGTTCCCTTAATATGCGTTGAACGCCTGACTCTTTTTAGGAAGAGGTTGACATGACATTATTCTTCTCCTATACATCACCATTACCGCTACATGATGATGGGAATTAAGGCCATGATACAAGAAGGTTGAGATTATTCTTGCCCTACATGAGGGAAGATAAATATGTCTGTTCCTGTCCCATTCACGTCTACTTGAAGGAATCGCAGAGTAGCTAAGAGCCTCTGATGATAGCCTGCCAGACCTGCACCCTAATTTGGACACTGGCGCAGTGGAATTGAGCGACTTCTCAATAGACAGGGTGGCCCTGCTGGGCTAAAACAATTATGTAACAAAGCTGACCGATGATTTCTGCATCTGCTACACAAGCAGTCGGCCGTTCCTGATATTAGATGGACGAGCAAAGAATGGGGAAACGTCACCGCGGGTGTTAAACGAACTCCTTGTCAGGAAATACTGGAGGTGCAGTCATGTGCGGGGCACATTGTGCATACATGTCAGTGTAGCATGAATGCAGTTTCCCTCTCTGACCCTCCAGTGTGGTTCTGGCTCTTGGCTCTTTGCTCTGCAGTCATGCACAAGGCTATACTTATGCTGCTCAATGTGGGTGATGCACTCAGCCACCTGCACAAAAAAAAAAAAAAAAAAAAGGAACAGATTTCCTCTCTGCAACACAGGAAGGACCGGAGAGAGTTTATGATTACTTGAAGCGATTCTTGATGATAGATTAATGCGTTTCCTGTAAAAGTGAAAAAAAATATGCCGTTGCTGTTTGAGGACACTGAAAAATAAGCACATCTCTGTCAAAATACACACTAGACTATTAGACTTCATAAGAGTTCCAGGGGGAAAGAAAATTGGATTTGGTATCTCTCTGTTGATCCAGAGAATAGAAATGAATATATGGCGGTGGAGCTTTTTAAAGGTCCTTGAACTGGGAAATAATGAGGTGAAATTTGATGGCCCCGTCGAGCTGTCAGTAGTGAAGCATCAGATACGTATTAATAATCATCCCATCAGCTCCGGTGCTGTCAGCCCTATGGAACATGAAAGACCCCGCCTGGGTCTCCTCCAAATCACGCCCGGCTAATTGCTTTCAAATTGAGCCGCCTTTGACCTCCCCCTGCATGGCCACTAAAGGTGTCCCTGCCCAGACCAGCATTGTTATGCAGCGTGTGCTCTGTCCGCCACCAGTCTATTTAAAACTCTATTTTCAAACACGCTCGGTTCAAGGGTATTTCATACACCTCCACTTGAAGCGTTCACAATGAATTAGAATCATCTGTGCTTTAGAAGTGTTCCAATAAATTATGCCGTTCGGCTTTGATGGATGAGACAGCGCAGCTGTAGCCTCTATGTACAGCTAAAATCCACATGATCTTCCTAATGAATGCCTTGAAAGAGACTTAGCACGCTGAGTGATCAGATCGGAGTGGCAGTGCTAGTCGTCCCCGATATAGCGGCGGGTAGAAGAGCCTCGGAAATTTCTCTGTTACAAAAGACTCCACTCAGGGATGTCAGCCGCATGAAAGCTGAAGCCTTGATCCGTCGCAAAATGAAAGCATTACTTAACGGGGCTGAACAATTCAAGTCTGCGCCGGTCCACTTCACTATCTCCCTGCATGGGCCTAACCAAAGGTGACAGAGCACCGGGCGGTGGAAGCTGGTGAAATACATTGCTGCTCGGAGACTTGTTGCCACCGGCAAAGAAGACACCGACTTGGCAGCCCAAGAGTCGGAAACTTGTCATGCTTATCCAGATAGTACCCGCCAAATTCATCAAAGCCTGGGTATATTATTGGCCTCCATATTTTATTACCTGACTCACTGAGCCTGCTCAGAGTGCACACAGCGCCAAAGGGAAATCTCCTTTCCTTCTCTGTATTCGTGTTCGTTCAAGGTACATGGCCGAGTGAGTGAGTGAGTGAGTGAGTGAGTGAGTGAGTGAGTGAGTGAGCGAATAGCATTCACTGCTGGCCTCAGTCTGCTCCTAGCTCCTCAGCCAGGCAGATTGTGAGTACCTGGGGTGACAATAGCATGAACTGCCTTTATAAACAATGTCTATGGGGTCCTGCACACAAAGATACATACAGGCAGACTGACAAGTCCACACATATACACACACAGCCACACACATACACCGTTGCACTCACTCACATACATATAGGTGCTGAAAGAAACTGGCACAAAAATGAGCGTTCACACACAAAAAAGAGACAGAACCACTTAAATGGACACACACCGACATGTGTTAACCCACGCGCGCGCACACACACACACGGGCGTTATAGTTTTGTCCTTTCACCAACCGCTCGAATGCCCATTTCTCTTGAGCTGCCACCGTTTAATACCAGGCCCTTTTTTCTCTTATGGGAGCCACGGTGTCAAGTGGAAGTAATCTTGATTATGTCATACCTCGTTAGTGTCAGCCCTGGCTGGGACCATATACTGTCGCCGATCTTGATGTGTTCATAGGCTTCTGGAAAAAATGGTTAAAAAAAAGAGCTCAAACCCATTAAAGTCCAATGCCCTGACAAAATGAATCGTATATGTCCAACTTTGCAGTACAACAAGAAGAAACTGAGGAGACTTGCAGTCAAACCCCTTTCCCAGAGGGTATTTGGCGTAGTATAATCACACAAACTGTGGATCTAATTGTGTTATATGGCGAAAATGCTGTAGACATTTACAGCCTTGGAGGACATTGAGGGCTCATGTCGATCCGTGTCGTACTTTTAGTCCTTTGGTTGAAAGATTACTCAGGTACACGAGGAACCAAAAAAATGTCTTCAGTCCAGTAACTTGAAGTGTATAGAAGCTGTGAGTAAAGTGACAATACTTCACCGATCACAGATTGTGGTGTATAACACCAATTTGTTGCATATTTGAGTCTGTGGCATGTTCATTCTCTGGTTAATATCCTAAAGTAAACTTGTGCACACAATCATAGCCTCAAAATTTTCGTATCACTTTTCTGAAAAGAAACTGCAATCTCTAACCCAAATTAATTAGAAAACCTTCTCGAAAGCTTTTAGACGCAACGCCATCTTGTGCACTTCGACCCAGCCGGTATGGCGTAGGCGAGAGATCCTCGAGCACAACTGAAATACGCCAGCAATTAATGTGCGAGTTTATCGCATCAGAATGGTCCATGAGCTAAGCAGAGAGCCAGAGAACGGTGCTTATGTAATGAACTACCTCCGCTCTGCATTTCCTCCCTCCTCCGACGCCGAGCTGTAATCAGCAAGCCGAGTGAAAGGAGAGGATATTAAAAAACCACCAGTATCTAATGTATTCATAAGATATTCAAATGCAGAGCCGGCTGGCTTCTGGATCAGTTAGCTTTACAGGAAAAAGTCTAAGGGGTCACTGGCACATTTTTTAATACTGCAAGATGAACGCACAAATGCCTTTTCCCAAACAGTCTCTTTAAGGCTGGCATAACAATTATGCAATTTTCTGCCACACTAAGCCCCACAGGTATGTTAAAAGTCGGCGAGTGGCTGATTGGTTCTGGTGGCCATGATATTTAACTGTGTCATTAATGGCTGTCACAGAGCGCTGGCTGGCTAATCCACTGGGGTGACAGGCGGCACCAGAGGACCTGAAAGGAAAGGCTTCCTTTAGAAATAAAAAGTCTCATAAAACCGCATTTAGTGCATCACAAACTGCCACGATTTTGATGTCATATTTCCAAATGAAACAGAATGGTCCCATTGGGTGGGATTTTTGTGAGGGGAGGGAGTTTGATTTAGCTGACAGCCAATAATGGCTGGGCCTTTTTAGAAGAATGTGGACATTGATATGCTATTGTCTAATTTCAGTTTGGCGACAGAAGATTGCTCATCTTCTCTCAATCTAGCTCCCAATCTAATCATTGGATATTTTTAATAGTGTATGCCCACAACTGCGAGATGACGTTCATCATTGTATTTGTCAAGAAAAGGAAAAATGTTATTCTTATTAACACAACAAGGACACGTAACGTCATAGATGTGAAGCACAACTGTTGTGTGATGTTGTTGTGAACAGAACGATACGGGATCATTGTCTTAAGTTTGTAATTGGAGGTAGGTCTAGTATTGACTACAAATTTTCACTTGAATAGCTAACATTACGTATTATTTACATCATAGCCAGACTTAAGAAAGCCACTTTATTATGTCATAGGTTACAATGACAAAGTGCTGTTGCTTCACAGCAAGAAGGTCCTGGGTTCGAACCCCAGGTCATCCCAGGTCCTTTCTTTGTGGAGTTGGCATGTTCTCCCCGTGTCTGCATGGGTTTCCTCCAGGTGCTCCGGTTTCCTCCCACCATCAAAAAGACATGCATGATAGGGTTGATACTCCTGTCTGTGCCCCTGAGCAAGGCAATGCAAAGAAGAACTGCAGTTGGTCCCCGGGCGCTGCAGCTGCCTACTGCTCTTATACAATAGGATTGGTTACATGCAGAGAACAAATTCATTGTAACCTACATTGACAAAATAAAGTGGCTTTCTTCTTCTTCTTCTTCTTCTGCTCCTGCTTTTTCTTCAGCATTGACATTTTAAAATAGATGCCTTTGCACCGGTTCAACAGAGCTAAAGTTAGCTCATCTGAGTCATGTTTTTAGCTAACCGACAACCTAGAAAATCAAGCTGGAACAGCTAAGTGCGAGTCAAAATACAAACTGTCAATTTATGAGCGAATGACTCAGAAGCCGGGTTCACGAGGTTCTTTAGTTTTTTTTCCATTTTCTTCAACTATCGAGTTAAACAGATGTAAGTTAAGTCCAGATAAAAACAGGGCAAAAACATAAAAATACATTTTTCCATTTCATTTCATGGAATCTGCTCACAAATGTCCCATAGAGTTCCTCATTCTCAGCCCTACGGAACACAAATGTCTGCTTTTATAAAATCTGGCGAAGTTCCTCCTGCTCGCTTTGAAAACCACCTTTTCCGGAGCGTCCCGCCACTCGGCCCGGTGAAACCTCTCACTTGCTAATACTGTTCAGCGATCTAATGATCACTAAGGAAACACGGTAGTCGTCACCCGCGGAGGACTAATGGAAGAGGATGAGGAAGAGGAACTGGCTACCTCGTTGCCGCCGGAGCTGTGGGGCCAAAGGGGGGCAAATAGGGCAGCTCTGGCGACTGGGGCTGCGTCTCACTCAGGAGGGAGGAAGAAGCTGTGTTTTTAAGTAGTTCGGCATACATCTCGCTGTTTCTGATGGCTCAAGTCATTACTGCCGGTTTGGGGTATTTTTTGTTAAATATTAAGATGGAACCTGTTCACTCATCTATGCCCCTTTTTAAAGCGGTGCCAGGTAATTTTTTTCACTTTAACATGTCATCATTAAATTCATTTTGGCCACATAATATGATAGCTATAGGAGAATGACACAGTCGCCGTTCAGATCAGTTCCCCAGAGGCCTTGTTCTCTGTATGCACACATACAAGCATAGCAGTTTAACTTTACCTCATCTCGTTTCTCATTTGCCGGCAGCCATACCAGCATGTAACTTACTTCTGCCGAGTGACGGAGGCTAAGCAGGTGTGGGCTTGGCTAGTACTTGGATGGGAGACTTCCCGGGAAAATTTAGTTGCTACCGGAAGTGATGTTGATGGGCCAGTAGGGGGCAGTCTTCCCTCTGGCCCTAATAAAAACAACAAGTATCAAATCCCCAGCGCAGTGACAGGGACACTGTGCTGTAGGAGATGCCGTCTTTCGGATGAGACGTTAAACCGAGGTCCTGACTCACTGTGGTCATTAAAGATCCCATGGCACTTATCACAAAGAGCAGGAGGTTCCCCGGTGTCCTGGCAAAATTCCCAACCTGGCTCTCCATCTGGCCACCTAATCATCCCCAGTGTAACTGACTCAATGATTCCTCCCTCTCCACCTCAAGCTGATGTGGGGTGAGCATTCTGGTGCAAAATGGCTGCCGTGCGTCACCCAGGCGGTGCTACACATGGTGGTGGTGAGGTGAGTTTCCCCCCCTTCAATGTGAAGCACTTTGGGTGTCTAGAAAAGCGCTATACATTATCATTATTATTATCTCTGAACACCACACCTCTTTATCCACGATAGTCTTTAGATAAATGTTATTATTGCACTGTGAATTTAAAAAAAAAAAGAGCAAAGTTGACGCAAAAGACGTTTCTGGAGTCCCAAAAGTTACCTGGTGCTGCTTTGAAAGTGAACACTGATTGTTTTTAGCAGGTTTCATGGGGCCAACGATCACAAGACTCGCTTGACCTGTGCATGACCGCATTAACTTTCTTCTTCTCAACTTTTAACTGCTTCTTCATTGCGACAAAAAAAAAACCAAAATAAGAGATAACGGCTTCCAAAAAAAAATCTCCCAATTTCACACTTCCTGAATAGATTTTGTAGAAGCGCTGAGAGGAACATCAGCCGAAGTGTCCCACTTAGAGCAGAGACGGGCGCCGGCACTACATGATGAAAACCCAAAAACAAACACGGTCGATGTGACCCGCTGACCAAAGAGGCGGGGTTGGTAGGAGTCTCCATTTATCATAGCCCAGACGGTCTTACCTGCATGAGTGTAACTTTAAATAGTGTCTATCTACCCACGTCTTTCAGAGAATGATTAATGCCTGTACAAAGAGCACTCTGTAGAATGGGGGGAGGAGCAATTGGTCGATCATAAAAGCAGTAAAATCAAAATAACCAGGCATGGCACATCTTCTCTTTGCTCTAAACTCCCAACTAGAGACAAGTTGGTGAAAAACAAGGTTCTTAGCAGGTGCGCGGCAAGATGTTTTAAGTAGGGGGGCTGCCAACTAAAACGAAAGGTATTGTGGCGAGCCGGCGTGGAACAATGAGTCGAGGGGCAGAGATCTTTTCCCGTGCCCCCATACACCGCATAACCCCGGGAATGCTCTTCTATTCACACCGGCCAGAACGGACCAGAACTGACAACAACGTAATGAGTCCCCCCCCCATATCCCAAGTGGCGACACCAGTCATGGTCCTACAGCCAGTTAGTCAGTAAACAAAACAACAACACAAGAATAACCACAACATGAACACCACACCATTAAAACAGAATTTTAAATCTTAACATTAACAGTCCCATCAGCCATTGCACTCTCCCCAGCACAGAACCGCCAACAGTCAGAGCGACCGCCTCCCCCGGTCGCTACAGTATGACGTCATTGTTTTGTTTGTAAGGTGTGTGTAGCAGATTTGGAACGGAGTGTTTACTCACTTTATTCCTAAACATGTACGTTCCACGCAGCCCGAACCCGCTGTATAAAATAAAGGTATGTTTTATTTTTTAGCATTTGTACGTTAGGAAAAGTTAGACATACTGTTGGGTCTAAGACGTTACACAGCCACCTGCTACTACTGGGGGGGGGGGGCTGCACCCACCACTAGGGGGAGCTGCAGCCCCCCTTCCCGTGTTACTGGTTCTTACTGTCCCCGAACAAGTGCAGAGCGAGCGGTCTATTTTGACTTGGTTAATCTGTGTTAACCGCTTGTTGTGCCTCGGGAATGAAAACTTAATGCCCCCTTTTGACCGCCCAGCTTTGTTGAAAAGGATACATTGTTCGCGTATTTTGGGTGGATTATGAGGGACATGTCACAACAGTCATTTTTTACCCCCCCCCCCCCTTTGACAAAGTCTCTGGTGTCCACTGTCGTGAGCATTACTGTCAAGGATGCCAGCGAGGCCTAAGGAGGCTTTAATCCAGCCGGAGTCATTAGTGGCAGGTCATCTTAAAACAATCCGGGGTCAGGCCGCATTAGGGGCTGCAGAGGTCCGCTCCCGCCGGGTCACTGAACATGGCACAGACATATCGGCAGCTCCGTATGTCCCACAGAGCGCCTTTCTAACAATCTCTTCATTTCCCCGTGTGTTTGCTCGAGTGTTAATGTGTGCAATGTTCTGTTGCCTTTAGCGGTTCCTCAAAAACCATGAAACTCCTCAAATTAGAAGATAAAAACACATTATGAAGCTTTACTGATAGTGTCAGACTAAACGGTTATTGGATATAGTGATATGGCAATGTCGAGACTCAAGTTTGATCCGCTGCTGGACTCACTACAAGTTGCATTGGATGAGGCAGCTTGAAAATACCTGAAAGCTAAATACCACCTACGAAGGTCATCACTCGGTTCTGTGTAAAGTCTTTTAATATATTCTGTTGTCAGTGTGATATGATGCAGACCAATGCAAGACCAAGTTTGTGAGTAGTGTGTAGGAGAGACCCACTATCCACAGAATGTCTATTGTGCACGTGTTTTATACATGCACATTTACTATTGCTGCCTTTGTAGACATGGTAGTCTGTACAAAGATGTCTGTTATTGCCTGAATCCCTTTACATCCTTGTCCTCTTGATATTCCCAGATACAGTTGGGCAAAATCCTGTTGTGTGTGTACTGACAGGATTTTGGTGTAGGACAGATTTCTACTGAGCATAATTGTAGTCGGCATCGAAAAGGTGAAGCATAGCGGTCTATTCCATTGCCTACCAACATGGGGATCGCCGGTTCGAATCCCTGTGTTACCTCCGGCTTGGTTGGGCATCCCTACAGACACAATCAGCCGTGTCTGCGGGTGGGAAGCCGGATGTGGGTGTGTGTGCTGGTCGCTACACTAGCGCCTCCTCTGGTCGGCCGGGGGCCCTGTTTGGGGGGAAGGGGGAACCGGGGGGAATAGCGTGATCCTCCCACATGCTACGTCCCCCTGGCAAAACTCCTCGCTGTCAAGTGAAAAGAAGCGGCTGGTGACTCCACATGTATCGGGGGAGGCATGTGGTAGTCTGCAGCCCTCCCCGGATCAGCAGAGGGGGTGGAGCAGCAACCGGGATGGCTCGGAAGGGTGGAGTAATTGGCCGGATACACTTGGTGGGGAAAAGGGGGAAAATCCCCCCCCCCCAAAAAAGAATCTGTACTTCATAAGAAATTTGGTATGCGTTGTCTTTTTTCCCCATTTTAAAGGTACAGTCTGGAGCTGGTGCACACAGCAGCTGTCCCCTCCACTTGTGCAGTTGTTTTGGTCAGACTTCATAACCATCGCTCACTTTATTACATGCAAATGAGAAAAGCCAGTCAGTGTCATATTGCTTTCAATTTGCTTTCAGTCGTCTCCATTTCTCAACCAAACACACAGTGGTGACCCGATGGCGAGACATGTCCTGTTTCCTATTGCCAGCAGAGCACTCGTATTGCTCCACATAGCTGTGGTGGTGCATGCCGTTACGGATTATACCTTCGAAGCAGTATTATTAGTAACAGCAGCACCAGTATTTGATGGAGTAGTACCGACAGTCGTCACCAAAACAGCAATAGTAGTAATAGCATCAACAGTGGAAGCACTAGTTTTTATAACAGTAGGCTACAGCTAATTGCAGTATCCCTAGTAATACCACTACTGTCGTGTTAGCGATAGCACTCCTGGTAGCTGCAGCAGCAGTAAAGGGAGCAGATAGAGAGCTTGTGATAGAGCCATATGGCTATCTTTAATGCATGAAAGTGTAGGCGAAGGCTTCATCTGCACAAGTCGATTGAGTTCAGCGACCTTAGCTTCCTTTGCTCTGGCACATTTGAGAAAAAAAATGGAAGGGTAGTGTGTATGTTTAACATTTCTAAGTAGGCCACCACTTAATCCAGGCAGTAAGCCAAAATAGAAATGCAAAGAATAACAGATAATTGCCATGCGTATAGCTGGTGCCATAAGGTCGCCGGTGCATCTGTGTCTCTCTAAACGGCGCTCTGAATACCTCCGTCATTAGGGAGAATAAGTTTCTGCTTGTTCTGCCCGCGTTGTTGGAATTAATTCGGCCCAATTGTCATTCATAATCTACGTGTTGCAGTTTTACTCTGACTGGGATAACGCTATCCTCCACTGTTTGCACTGTAATTAAAATTTCGATCATGTGTTGTAAACATTTAGGAGTGTCCGTGTGAATATTCATCAGCTAACTGGCGGAGGCACACAGGGCCGCTGAGTGTTGTGTGTGTGTGTGGGGCAATCATGGAGGAGTGTAGAGCCCCTGTGTGCAGAGCTGATTGGCCCTGTGTGTGTGTGTGTGTGTGCATGTGTGTGCGGAGTAGGCTTTATCTTCCACCCTGCCTTTCGTTGACGTGTCCTTGTTTAAACAGCTCCATCCCAGGTCAGCGAGGTCATCAAGGAGAAGGTGCAGCAGCGGAGCGTCCAGCTCTCCTGGCAGGAGCCCCAGCAGCCCAACGGGGTCATCACAGAATACGAAATCAAGTACTACGAAAAAGTGAGTTTTCTACAATAAGCTCTCTTTTCCGCCGATACGCAGTCTGTTTAGGATGTTTGTGTCGATGGCTCTGTGCCCGCCTGAACAACCGCCATTCTTTCAGAGCCCCCCCCCCCCCCCCCCATCTCTCAGCTTCACAGTTGCTGTTTTGCCAATGCTTCATTCTGTATTCTATCTGCATGCATCTGTGAGTGGAATTCACAAGAATCTGCGAGCACCTTCTTTGTCTTATAATTGCAATAATGAATGAGATGCTCATAAGATTTTAATCAGCCTGTAGTCCTTCACCGCCGCCCCCACGCACATGCTTGCGCATGCACTCTCACGGCGAGAATTGCCAATCTATTATCGTTATCTGCTCTCCTGTCGCATAGACTACACTCTGTTTCTCTTTTGTTTTTTTATTTTAATAACTGAACATATCAGCGGGGTTTTATGGAGCAATCTTAACCCAGACAATCAAAGGCGGAGATGGCGGCGATGGCAGCGAGGCTGCGTTGCGACTCCTGCTCGCCACGACTTCTCTCTCCCACGCTCAGCCTCCTCCGTCACGTACGTCGGCCGTGTTCTGCCCAGCTGCAGAAGTGGAAAATTGGAAACGCCGACAACACCGCTAACAGAGCCTGGCATTCTATTTGGGCTTTTGCCGAGCAAACCATTTACAGATCAGCGGCAAAGCACACAGTGCATGCGGCTTGTGCGTCCAACTGCTTCTCGCCTGATGAAAAAGACGTTTTCTGATGCCCTTAACTGCTGTGTATGACAGAGCTATTGAGCTGCGGCGAGGAGTCCGACGTGGATTATGAACTGAAACGCCGAAAATTGAAACACAACACGGTGCCAAAATAACAACCAGTTTTGTTACCACTAGTGTTGTGCAGCATGGACGGTATTATTATCGTCATGATAATCACAGGGGCTGTCTCCATGATGTCGATATTGGTCATGATATGTATCTGATACAGTAAAGTGTAATAGAAAGCCAAAACCTGGTTTCAAATAATACCCCCTCAAATATCTCAGAACTCATTCTGTGAGAAGTTTTAGGCAAAATATTTGTGCAATTGTTAATTTAAACCACAAAATCGTGTCTCGTGTTATGACAATATCCTAATTTCATCTGTTGAAAAACGATATGCAATAATATTGAATAACCACCCAGCCAAAGTTGCCACTACGCTTCAAGCTCGCTCATTTGAATGGTCTCATATTACATTGACATACAGTATAACATTTTTAAACTTAATTCCTTCAACAAATACCTGAAAAACAGCTCAAGATCAAATTATATCCAGTAACATGTTTGAAATACACACCAGCAAATATATGAAGTTGTTGGTTGTCAATTTTTTTTTTTTTTTTCCCCAAACATATGTGGCCATCTCATGTTTTGATATAAAACGGCATCTGTTTCTTGTCCAGGACCAGAAGGACCGCATCTACTCGACGGTCAAGTCCAAGTCGACATCAGCCACGGTGAACAACCTGAAGCCAAGTACAGCCTACGTCTTCCAGATCAGGGCTTTTACAGCAGCGGGCTACGGCACCTACGGCCCCAGGCTAGAGATTACCACCAAGGAAGAAGCCACAGGTAGACAGACACACACACAACACAGACAAACACACACACACACACACACACACACACACACACACAGTCTGCAGTCATGTTAGAAGTCAGCCCTTCCATCGCATGTTGCAGTACTGCTGCTGCAGCGCTGCCCTAGCCATTGGTGGAGAGTTGAACACTGTGTTGTCTTCTAAGCCGGTGGACAAAATAAGGAGTGATGTCAGAAGAAGTTTGATTGAGTCACACAGATTTGCTTTATAACGTGGCCACTGGGTTCGAACTGGCAGCATGTAAAGAAAGAATAGTTGGCATTGGGACGTGCAGTACGAACCTAGAACAGAATGATGCTGCCATTTCATGTGTACTACTAGAGGGCATGGGTGTAGGGGTGGGGGGCTCCTGCTCCCCCCTCCTGCCAATCCCTACCTATGTTCATGAACTGTCAGCTCTAGGCAGAACACGGCCAGTTCACCCTGATGGAATAGTATATTGTTTTGACATTCTTAATTTTTCATAAAGGGAAACAGAACACAATGTCCCACATAATGTCTGTACATGTGTTGTAGGGATAACAAGCCATTAGCAGCCATGATACCGAGAGGTTATTTGTGTCTGAACCTGTGCTGGACAATTTATGGATCGGTTTCTTTGTCTCAAGCATTCAGTGGCTTTTGATACGACAGCTGTATGTCGCATTGTTATTCACATTTTCTTATACAATTTAGCTGATTTGGATGTGGCCAAACCGACGGCTGAGGCAGACCAGGAAGTAAGTTGTAGTTACCACATTCCATACAGTTTTAGCATCACTTCAGAGACACACGATAGACTGCTCAGTATTATGGCTGCTAATGGAGTGTAATCCCTACAACATACTGTATATATAGGGAAAAAACTTTTAATACATAGCAGTACAAGCTTGTTTCGTGTGTCGCGCACTCATCATCTGCTAATGTGTATATATATATATATTCATACACATTGTATACATACATTATGTATAATGTATATACATGTGTTTATATAATGTATATGCATATATATTTAATATATATTATTTTCATACAATTTTTCATGTATATTTCACACACACACACACACACACACACACACACACACACACACACACACACACACACACACACATATCTATATGAAGTGAAATGACAAGTAGTGTTCCTGATATATACACTACCGTTCAAAAGTTTGGGATCACCCAAACAATTTCGTGTTTTCCATGAAAAGTCACACTTATTCACCACCATATGTTGTGAAATGAATAGAAAATAGAGTCAAGACATTGACAAGGTTAGAAATAATGATTTGTATTTGAAATAAGATTTTTTTTACATCAAACTTTGCTTTCGTCAAAGAATCCTCCATTTGCAGCAATTACAGCATTGCAGACCTTTGGCATTCTAGCTGTTAATTTGTTGAGGTAATCTGGAGAAATTGCACCCCACGCTTCCAGAAGCACAAACAGGCTCTAACAGGTACTATTTAATGAAGATGCCAGTTGGGGACCTGTGAGGCGTCTGTTTCTCAAACTAGAGACTCTAATGTACTTATCTTCTTGCTCAGTTGTGCAACGCGGCCTCCAACTTCTTTTTCTACTCTGGTTAGAGCCTGTTTGTGCTGTCCTCTGAAGGGAGTAGTACACACCGGTGTAGGAAATCTTCAATTTCTTAGCAATTTCTCGCATGGAATAGCCTTCATTTCTAAGAACAAGAATAGACTGTCGAGTTTCAGATGAAAGTTCTCTTTTTCTGGCCATTTTGAGCGTTTAATTGACCCCACAAATGTGATGCTCCAGAAACTCAATCTGCTCAAAGAAGTGCCCATCCAACCAATCCAACTTGTGGGAGCTGCTTCTGGAAGCGTGGGGTGCAATTTCTCCAGATTACCTCAACAAATTAACAGCTAGAATGCCAAAGGTCTGCAATGCTGTAATTGCTGCAAATGGAGGATTCTTTGACGAAAGCAAAGTTTGATGTAAAAAAAATCTTATTTCAAATACAAATCATTATTTCTAACCTTGTCAATGTCTTGACTCTATTTTCTATTCATTTCACAACATATGGTGGTGAATAAGTGTGACTTTTCATGGAAAACACAAAATTGTTTGGGTGATCCCAAACTTTTGAACGGTAGTGTATATATATATATATATATATATATATATATATATATATATATATATATATATATACACGCACGCACACACACACACACACACACACATATATATACTATATGTCATTGAAAAAACTCACATTTTGATATTTTATTTTTCTGCAATGTTTTCTACGATTGTGATATGAAAAAATACAGGAATTTTCCCCAGATGACTTGGAATAGCTCTATTTGGAAAGACTTAATCATTCTAGGATGATTTGGGATTGGGTTTTTTTTTTAGGGGGTGCATCTGCATAGAAAATAATAATAATAATAAAAGCTGAATTGTAGAGATTAGTGTGTAAATATCTGGCCATCCTACCGTGAGAGAGGGAAACTGCTGTGCACGCCCGGCGCACAGCAGGCAGAGAACGATCAACAGCGGACAAACGTGCATCCTGATACGGGTTGGAAATAAACGCTCCAAAATACACACAGTCCACAGTTCACACTATGTAGTCTGTCTTCACTTCACCAAAATAAAATCATCAATGAATGCGAGAAGAGGGGGGAAAAAAACACCTGGACTTAAAGATGATTTGAACAAACTGCTTTTTGTTTTGCAGACAAATCTTTTTTCTTCCCCCCCCCCCTCTTCCTCGCTCACTCTCAGGTTGTGGTCGGCAGTTGGCGGGGCCTACTTTGGCTGTTTGATAAACCGATCAAGAGTGATTGTGATTGGTGGTTAGCTGTGCATGAGCCTGCATGCCACTCATGAGCAACAACCTCCCTTACTCATCTGCAAGACTTCTCTTGTAGATGAGCAGTGGGAAATGAGACTCGTGTGAGTTTCCCTTTTGTACCATCAAGCAGCAGAAAGATGCAGCACGTGCTGCCATGTGACTATTTTGCATGCCCACATTGCGATGACAATGCTGTAACAACATTGTGCAGGCCTGATATATATGTATAAATGTTTCCAGGGGTTTTATACAACCGCTCTAAAGGCAGTGACACAAAGTTGTCCCCCCCCCGTTTCTCCCCAATTGTCCCTGGGTGTGAATGTGTCGGCTCTGTAATGTACTGGTGGCCTGTCCAGGGTGTCTCCCCGCCTGCCGCCCCTTGACTCTTGGGATAGGCTCCAGCTTCCAGCGACCCAGATTGGGATAAGCGGCTTGGATAATGGATGGACGTATCCGTCCAATTACCCCACTCTTCCGGGCCATCCTGGTCGCTGCACCACCCTCTCTGCCAATCCAGGGAGGGCTGCAGACTACCACATGCCTCCTCCGATACATGTGGAGTCGCCAGCCACTTCTTTTCACCTGGCAGTGAGGAGTTTCACCAGGGGGACGTAGCGCGTGGGAGGATCACGCTATTCCCCCCCAGTCCCCCCCCCCCCAAACAGGCACCCCGACCGACCAGAGGAGGCGCTAGTGCAGCGACCAGAACACTTACCCACATCCGACTTCCCACCCGCAGACACAGCCAATTGTGTCTGTGGGGACGCCTGACCAAGCCGGAGGCAACACAGGGATTCGAACCGGCAATCCCCGTGTTGCTAGGCAACGGAATAGACCGCCACACTACCCGGGTGCCCCGGCAGTGACACAAAGTTGACATGAGGTGTGACTGCAATGAATAACACAGGGTGTCAAACAACCAGACATCCCCGGTTAAGACAAATTGTGACTATTTGAAAACACTTTTCTTTCTTTCTTTCTTTTTTAATGGAGCGCTACTGCCATAATAGCCCAGGAAACGGTGAGCTTTCAAGTAAGCAGAAACAATTTGCCTCTATTTCACACTAATAAAACTTTATGGGGAAAATGACTAAGCAGAAGCTCAAAGTGCAGTCATGAGAATAAGCTCATCTGGAGCAGAATCCGTCCCGTTACATGTGGTGTACTTGTCTCGCTCGGCGTCGTGGATTTCGGTAAGCGGCTGAAGTATTTGCATTTCACTTGTTGTGGGTTATCACAGTTCACAACACCGTAGTGGAAGGAAAAAAATGGGATGCATAAATCGTTCCGGTTTTTAAGTTGCTGCACCTTTCTCTCGCTCTCTCTTTCCTTTTCTCTCCTTCCTTCAGCAGGTAAGCGTACGCCGCATGGTAAAAGGCATACATTACCTACCAACACAGGGATCACAAGTTTGAATCCCCGTGTTACCTCCGGCTTGGTCGGGCATCCCTACACACACAATTGGCCGTGTCTGTGGGTGGGAAGCCGGATGCGGGTGTGTGTCCTGGTCGCTGCGCTAGCGCCTCCTCTGGTCAGTCAGGGAGTCTGTTCAGGCGGGGGGGGGGGTGGGGGACTGGGGAGAATAGCATGATCTCCCCCCACGCGCTACATCCCCCTCCTGGCGAAACTCCTCACTGTCAGGTGAAAAGAAGCGGCTGGCGACTCCACATGTATCGGAGGAGGCATGTGGTGGTCTGCAGACTTCCCAGGATCGGCAGAGGGGGCGGATCGGAAGAGTGGGGTGATTGAGCGAATACGACTGGGGAGAAAAAGGGGGGGAAACGGATGCATTTATTCACACATGCAACACACATTTATACAACCTGCAGAGCTGTGCACTGCAGAGCAGAACGGCGCCACCCTGCTCTGTAGTGGAAGTTTACCGCCGTCGTTGAGTTACCATGCAACAGAGTCCTCTCCTCTGGTGAAATCCATAACATACGAGGGGTCCAGAGAGCGATACGTGACACTACACGACAATTGAAGGCCTTGAATTCCTCCCAACATTGATGATGGGTGAGGTATTCCGAGCTGATATGAGGAGCAGCTGGCCGCACCGTCCTACATTCCTTCTCCTCGCCGAGGCTACGCCGCTCTCTTACGAACCTCGAGACGACGTTGGGCCACAAAAGTCATTACTCACTTTCCAAAATATTTATACAGTGTCGACCCGCTTGATTTAAAATGCATGAATAACTCACACTCTCTCACACACACACACACACACACACACACCGTGGTGTTATATACGGTGCTCAGGTGGAACCCGTTCTTCTGAGCCGATCGGCAGTTTGTCAATGCAAACAGTCTGACCGCTCTAAGAGCGCTGAGTGGGAAACACTCCAACCTGAATGTGTCTTTGTTTGAGATGAAGGGCAACGCCGTCGCCGTCTGGGACCATTAAGCCCACTTTCTGAAACAGTAGAGCCGTGTGTATGAGGAAGGTTCAAAAATAGAACTGTCCCTCCTCCTCTCCTCTTCTTCACTCCCTCATACTCTCTCTCTCTCAGAGGATAGGAGAGAGAGGGAGGAAATGCTCAGTCTCTCTCCGCCGCTCATTGGGCGCCATTATGTCCTGCAGATCCCTGCCTTTGATGTACTGAAAGTTCATACTGTGCGTCGCTGTGAATTCATGTTTTTTGCATCCCCCTGTTTGTGTGTGTGTGTGTGTGTGTGTGTGCGTGCGTGTGTGTGTCTGTTTCCCCTCTCCCCAGCCGCCATCGTCTCCAGCGAGCAGAACCCCGTCATCATCATCGCGGTGGTGGCCGTGGCGGGGACCATCATCCTGGTGTTCATGGTGTTCGGCTTCATCATCGGGAGAAGGTACGCTCTCGCGGGCCCCATTGACTCTCCGCTCCTGTGAGTCTCCGCTTGTCGGTTAGCTTTTCTGTCACTCACAGAAACACCCCACCCCCACACAGCCGCGGGGCCGCCCGCACCCACCCACCCGTCATCCTGTGGCATGCTGTGCTAATGACTTGTGATTCATCTTTTCTTTTCTTTTTTTTTTTTTGGGGTCATTTCCTGCACGCATTGTGAAGAAAAACACATTTCTGTATTTTTATTTATTTTTCTTTTTTCCACTCTCCCTTCTTTTGTGAAATGCAGCCATTATGGTACAAGTACTCCAGAATGATAAGAGCTTAGCTCCACATGTGTCCATCTGTGTGTGTGTGTGTGTGTGTGTGTGTGTGTGCGTGCGTGCGTGCTGGACAGTCAGATTGAAGTATAGCAGCGCTTTCTGCCCCCCCACCCCACCCCATCTCACTCACACACACACACACACACACTCTCACACACACACACACTTCCTGACCAAGCCTCAGCCCCTCAGTATCCTTCAGCAGTCATTACGGCCATTCCCTCACATGCTTCATGGTTGTTTTCATCCCCGTGGATATCACTTCATCAGAGCCTGCCTCCCACGGGGCTCTTTCAAGGCATGTGCAATCCAGGCGGCGTGGACACACACTACACATGTGCACTTTCATGCACAATACATCAGTCTAACTGCATGTCCGTCACTCCTGCTTCATTATAGGCCTTCCCACACAGCTTGGTTTTTTTTTTTTTTTTTTTTGCAGTTTGTTTTCAGAGACCAGCCCTGTGCACTAAACTGCATGCTGCAGGGAGCCCTCAGGGCTGTGATATTACAAATTAATATCACCAGACATGTTGAACAGCCCTTTACAGCGCATGTGTGTATCATTTTATATGTTAGATGGTATTGCCAAAGGGAGCCCAACTCTGCGACCCACAGTGGATCACAGCAGCGGGCTTTTGCTGAGATGGTTTCCCATGATTCATAGCTCGTCCCGCTCAGCTGGTTGTCTTAAGAGACTTGTCTTGACTGGCATTAGTTGCAGCACTGAAATTCTTGTTAAATAGGGTGTTTATTTCTGCCGTACAATTAGTTGATTCTGTGACCCCCCCCCCCCTCTCACCCCCCCCTTCACTCCCCCCCCCACTCTCCCCCCTCTCACTCTCTCTCCCCCTCCTCTCTCCTCTCTTTCCCTCTCTCTCTCGCTCTCTCTCCTCCCCTGTGAAGGCACTGCGGGTACAGCAAGGCAGATCAGGAGGGAGATGAAGAGCTCTACTTTCAGTGTGAGTGCCTGCTTTCATCAGTTTAAACACCACCATACACACACACACACACACACACACACACACACACACACACAAATACACATTCAGAGAAGTACACAAACAAGAAGATACACATACAAACACATGCAAATGCACACGGATATGCACATGCACACAAACTTAAACATCTCAATTACAACACACTGGAGAGAATCACATTAGTTTGTGTGTTTTTTAACATTTTATGATCTGAATTCGAGTCAAATCTGGAGACAACCAGGCTAACTAAAACCTGTCCGCTGATCGGGACATGCCAGTCCTTCCAGATGAAGACGTGAAGTCACTAAACCAAAAAAAAAAAAAAAAAAACCAACAAGAATATGTTTGCCCATCATATATAGACAGAGCACGGGTCGACCCCTTGAGGATGCAACCCGCATTAAAAATGTAAAAAGTCTCAACACAGACTCCTTTCCAGGAGGGACACACGGCTCCTGGCAGGGCTGAGGCGTGTGCATAGTTTGCTCAGTTTCCAAGGGTTCCTTCTTGGCTCCTTATAGCCGTTAAGAAGAAGAGCTTTTTTTCCCCACACCGATACACCAACCCCCTTAATGATGCCCCTGGAGATGCGGCTGCAGACAGCTGCCCGAGTGGAGCCGTAATGATCCGCGCTGTAGGCAAACTGCTGATTTGGAATGAAAAGGTCACCGGGTGTCACAAAGTGAGCCGCAGCCAGTACTGGGCGAGCCCTAGTTTGCCACCGCTAAGTATCTGACAGATCGGCCCTCAGCCACACATGGGTCCACCTGCTAAAAAACACACTGCGGGTACCGAAACAAGAAGGGTTTGCCGTAAATGGGGGCGGGGGTACTCTGCAGCGATATCACAATATCAGATGACGAGAGTACACCGGGGCAGCGCGAGCTAGACAGTTCGCGAATCCAACATGTAGACCCAATTTGTTCGGTGTGTGTGTGGGAGGGGGGGGTCACAGTAAGCTGTTTCCTGTCAGAGCCGCTGACATCTCAGATGGACGGAGCAATTATAGGAGCGAGTAGAGGGAAATCTCAGCTGGCAGCGCTCCTTGCCGTAGCACGATGTCGTATTTACGCCGTCGGATCGGCCGCCGTGGCGTTGCCAAATGCGGCAACCATGCCCGTCGGGCTGGCCCGGTGTGCCGGGAGCTACGAGCAATTCCATTACATTGTTCTGGCCTGCCCGTTCCTGCTTATACCCAGTGCATCGTGGTTGTAGTAGCTCATTAAATGTGAACGCTGACAGGTGATATTGTTTTGAAAAGAATATAGAACGCGTGGCGTTTGAGTCCCCAGGCGGAGGGAGTTAATCTAATAGCGCCTAATGTGGCGGCTAACTCAGTTGTGTGTTAAAACACTGCCACGTTCGTTTTTTCTTCTTCTCTGTAATCTGTTCTACCACGTCTGTTTCGCCGCTTTTAATATTCCTCTGCCACTAAAAATCTAAAACATCACTTGCTCTGTTTTCTTGCCAGTGATTTAAAATTGGCCGTACATTCAAGTGCAGATATATATCAGACAATGTGAAACCGTAAAACAACTGGTCTACAAATCAACATGGCTGGCATGTTGACCTCCTGCTGAGTTTTTTTTTTTTTTTTTTTTAAGAGGCATATGTTTTTGGATTGAGGTCATTTGAATCACAAGGTAGCTGTCTAGCCTTACAGAAAAATAAAAGACAATAAAAAATGCCAGCTTGGGGGGGGCGCTTAAATCTCAGCTCCTCTTTTGTAATGAATTTTCCTGCACACACGGACCTTTCTGACTGGCGTAGCTGCTTTGCGTCAGTTGGCTGTACGAATCGCCGGTCTCGGTAATCGCTTGCCTGTCGAGCGCCCCCGGCGTTGTGCGGTGTGCATATTTAATCGTAACAGTAATCCTCTTACCTTTCTACAGTTAAATTTCCAGGCACCAAAACGTACATTGACCCCGAAACCTACGAGGACCCGAACCGGGCTGTCCATCAGTTTGCCAAGGAACTGGACGCCTCCTGCATTAAAATCGAGCGGGTTATCGGAGCAGGTGAGCGCAACACGCCACATCTCTGGGCTCTCCTCTGCTCAGTGCCGCCGAGCTCTCATACATCACAGTGACAGCTAGATATTTACACCTTGAACGGGGACGCGGCTCTGTACATTCTGTATTGATAGCACAATTTGAAAAAAAAAGGGGGGGGGTTCATTGCAATTAATGTGTGGGCTGCATGTTTTGTGGAGGCTGATGAGAAGATACCTAGAGCTGAAAAACTGCTGCCACGTGGGTTTTTGGGGGGAGTTGGTCACTGACAGCATCTATGCATCTCTCGCATGTCTCATTATAGGTCTTGGTTACTCTCCCCCGAGTACAACAAGATGTCACACACCAATTTATTTTCTCCACCAGCACAGCTGTTTTGTCTCAAAATACACCAGTAAATTTGTCATTGTGAAGTGCTTGATTTTTTTTTCTTCTTCATCTCACCCCCCTTTCCCTATCATGACTTGTTCTATCCATCACAGGAGAGTTTGGGGAGGTCTGCAGTGGCCGTCTGAAGCTCCCCGGGAAGAGGGACGTGTCAGTCGCCATCAAGACGTTGAAAGTGGGCTACACAGAGAAACAGAGGCGGGACTTCCTGTGCGAGGCCAGCATTATGGGCCAGTTCGACCATCCCAATGTGGTTCACCTGGAAGGAGTGGTGACAAGAGGTAATTAACTGAAAAATGCAAGGGAGCGCACTTTTGAAGGTGACGTCAATGCAGATATACTGCACACATTTTTACTGACATCTGCAGCGCAGACCACTTATACCATAGTGATCACGGCCATAGGGATCAACTTAACCATCCGTCCATTATCCCAACCGCTTATCCTGCTCTCAGGGTCGCGGGATGCTGGAGCCTATCCCAGCAGTCATTGGGCGGCAGGCGGGGAGACACCCTGGACAGGCCGCCAGGCCATCACAGGGCCGACACACACACACATTCACACCTAGGGACAATTTAATACGGCCGATTCACCTGACCTATATGTCTTTGGACTGTGGGAGGAAATCAGCGGAGACACGGGGAGAACATGCAAACTCCACACAAAGGACGACCAACTTATACCGATCAAACTTCACTCATTCCCATTGTAATGCTGTGAAATCGAATGTCAAAGTGTTTAACCAGTTCTTTTGTTTACTCCCATCATCCCATGATATTGAACTGTGCCACTTTGGCTCTGTAAATCCAAAAATCCACCTCCAGGATCACCAGATAGTCTGAAGTGGCTTAGGTCTAGACTTACTGTTATCAAGAATGTACGCTAAGCGAAGTTACTGCAACCTATAGGTATTTTCAATTTCCTGTTGGAAGTGTTTTAAGTGACACATATTGTGTTACGGTACAAAGTCAATTAAATCCACAATGAATATACATTGAATTATATAGTTTTTTTCACCTTGCTTTTACTGCAGTTTTGTCAAAAACAGCCATTTTGATGCCAAAAGGATGTTTAAAAATACTATAAGATAGTGTTTTGGGTGAAAGTATATTTAGTTGCAGTAGGATAAATTACCACAAGAGTGACATTGTATCTAATTAGATGAGCCATACTCCTTGTTTTACATTCTCTCATTGAGACAGTAATAAAAGTAACAGATGGTAACTTTTAATTAAAAGCTAATGAAACGCACAGCTAAGAATAACTTGAAAACTAACCCAGTGTTTCAATACAGTCATTTACGGAGATGCTTGTACAAGCAAACAATAATTATGTGTCAATTAAAACACTCCATTTGTTATCTGCCCTTTTTCAGGAAAGCCGGTAATGATAGTGATTGAATACATGGAGAACGGCTCGCTGGATGCCTTCCTCAGGGTGAGTCTTGCTCTCAAAATACAGGAGGCCGCATTCGTACACAGACTGCTCTTTGCATTTGTCTTTTCTCGAAAGTCTCACTCAAGAACAGCTCAGCAGCAGGACTCGCACATCACATTGAATTTAATGAATCCTGTCCTCGCGCCTGCTGCAGTGCCATGACCTAAATTCCCCTCGTGGTCAGTGAAGATGGCTGACCCGGCTTGTTTTTCCCTGTGCCATGCAGAAACACGATGGACAGTTCACAGTCATCCAGTTGGTGGGGATGCTGCGGGGCATTGCAGCTGGAATGAGATATCTCTCCGATATGGGATACGTCCATCGAGATCTGGCCGCCCGGAACATCCTCGTCAACAGTAATCTTGTATGTAAAGTGTCGGACTTCGGCCTGTCAAGGGTGATAGACGACGATCCTGAGGCTGTCTACACAACAACTGTGAGTCAATTAAACAAGCCCCATATTGCTTTCTCTCTTCCCCCCCCCCCCCGCCCCTCCCCAGACACCGACAGCTCCCCTGGAATTTTCAAATGGAGACACAGCGAATGCATGAAAATAGAGCCCAAGTTTGTGTGTGGGCATGCTTATACACACCTCTCCGACTCCTTCAGAATGCAAGACCAGTGATATATCCTGCCAGAGTTTGTCAGAGAGGCTGTTTGCTTTTGGTTTTTACCCCCAACCCCTGTGTGTAACGTTGAAACTCTCTAATTGATGTTTTAGGGGAAGATGCAGGATGTTGTGAGTGTGATCTTTACTCCAGCCACTGACCTGTATTTCACTGAACAGGGTGGAAAAATACCTGTCCGGTGGACTGCGACAGAAGCCATCCAGTATCGTAAATTCACCTCCGCCAGTGATGTGTGGAGTTACGGCATTGTCATGTGGGAGGTCATGTCCTATGGGGAGCGGCCTTACTGGGACATGTCCAATCAAGACGTGAGTTGCCACCTGATACAAAGTCATTTATTTACCCACACGACATGTCTCCCATCATGCCGAGTGACTGACTGCCGCATAAACATAATTCCAAGGGCGTCAAGGGCGTTGTTTGTCACCTGGCGGGTCATCCCAAATTTTGATAATGGTAGGAAGTGCAGGACATAAACAAATTCTGTTCATGTTTAACCCCCCCCCCCCAAGGTAACACTAAGATGCTTTTATTTAGCATCGCTGAAAGATGAACAGTCTTCTGTTCGACCCGCGTATGTGTTTGTGAGATTGTCACAGAGGTAAAAGGAGGCGTGTGACGGTAACCTTTCTTCACTGCATCACCACTTAATGTCCATTTATCACCCTTGACCACGTGCTTTTCACTGGGCTTCGTTTGTGCAGAAATCTCACATGTAAGAAATTGTAATTCCAGTGCGGTAGCATGGCGCTGGAGACGGAAAAGGAGAGTCGAGGTGTTTTGAGGGCTTTGGATTATAGCACTTTGATGCCAACACCATGAATTATGAATTTTCATACCAATTTAGCGTTGGGCTCTTACGTCTTTTTCAGTTGGCATTTTGCCCTAACCGATATATTGCGTATTAATTTCCAAAAGACAAAGTTATAATAGGTTTTCATACATTTTGCTCAGGAATTGCCATGTGAACAAGTACAAACTCAGTCCCAGTGCCAAACCAAATGACAGCCATCCTCCAGAGAAAATGCCGTGTGTGTGATCTGACTAGATTAAACACCAATTAAGCCACCCCGCACAAAAGTGAGGAAATCACAGATAATAATAATAAAAAAAAATCTCACATTTTAAGCTCTCAGAGGACCGTGATGGGGACAAAGCGGCCAGACGATAACCTTGGGTGTAATTAGTTTAAAAGTCCTGATATGACTTCGCACTTTGCTTTCACCCTTATATGGCATAGTCACAGGGTTTGGCTTGAAATGAGCCCCTAATTGTAAAAATCCTGCATAAAAAAGAAACGTTACAGCCAGTGTAGATTATAATAAAAATAACAACAATAATGATAATGACACAAAAAATGATTTTATTCGAACAGCTTTGAACACTGATGATGAGTTTGTGAAAATGGGGACCAACGTGAATGGCAGAGCTGAAACAGTCCCACAGCTATTTTCTTGGTCATGCATTAACTGCAGTTTGAATTGCTCTCATTGCTTTGTTAAGAGAAACCGAAATAGATAAAGGTAAAACACATTCACCGCCTGCAGAAGGGGAAATTACACCGTCTGGGGTAACCCTTCAGTGGTGCACATCAAGCACTAGCAATGCATACACAAGACTTGCTCTGTTTGTTTTCGAAAACTTCAGAAATATATTAAAAGGGCATCCGGGTAGCTTGGCAGTCTACTCCCACCAACATGTGGATCGGTGGTTCAAATCCCCATGCTACCTAAGGCTTGGTCGGGTGTCCCTTACAGACAAAGTTGGCCCTGTCTGCAGGTGGGAAGCCAGATGTGGGTATGTATCCTGGTCGCTGCACCGGCGCCTCCTCTGGTCGGTCGGGGCGCCTGTTCGGGGGGGGGGGGGGGACTAGGGGGAATAGCATCATCCTCCCATGCGCTACGTCCCCTGGTGAAACTCCTCACTGTACAGTGTACTCCACATGTATCAGAGGAGGCATGTGGTAGTCCGCAGCCCTCCCCGGATCGGCAGAGGCGGGGGAGCAGAGATCGGGATGGCTCGGAATAGTGGGGTAATTGGCCAAGTGCAATTGGGGAGAAAAAAAAGGTGGGGGGGGGGTCCAAAAAAAAAAATCAAGGTTGTGGTAAATTGTAGTGGATAATTCCTGCAGCTCGCTGCATTTTCCAGATCCTCCAAAGCACAGGACCGACACAACAACAACTCTATTTACAAAATGTCACGAAGAGCAGTGGTGATTTAGTCAGCAGATCTCAACGGGCACCGTCGCCCGTTTTACCCGCGGGCTCGTACCAGCTGCCGCGGGACTCCGACTGAGCCACACCGCATGAAACCATTTCTTTTTGTCAGACGCCCGTGCATTTTGATCGATGATGGCTGGGTAAGTGTGTCGGCCTTAAGAGCCCTGCATGACACACATGTACACAGATGTACGCACAAGCGCACACACACAAGGTGCCACGCAGAGGACAAGTAGCGCTCCCCTCCGCCAAGTATGATTATGATTCTCAACCCCTCCCGGCCCGAGACACTGCTGATTGAGCAGTCACGTGTTGGAGATGCTAAACAAGATTACCGGGCATTATAAAGTGGGGTGTGTGGTGTGTGTGTGTGGTGGGGGGGGGGGGGGTTGACGCTCCGCTTCTTGACAGACGTCAATGTCAGAGATTTTTGTGCTCTGTCAAGACGTCGGCAAACATCTCCTCTGGGGGGGACGCGGGAAGAACAATATTTGCATTTTTTTGTGTGTTTTGCAGCAGTTGCGGGGCTTTGACACGTTTCCCTCCTTGGCTCGTTCTCCTTTGAGCGGTCCTGACAGGAAGAGCCGACGAATATATATGCAGGAAAACACGGCCTCACATCCACAGGAAAAAAAGGGGGGGGGTGGGGTGGGGGGTGCGGGCTGAAACCAAAGGTGCCCGCTGCACCCGGTGTTCTCACAGTATAGACTGTCAATGAACTCGGCGCTGAACTGTGTGCAGGATGCGGTGCAGGATCAGATCGGGTTTAAAGACTACGCAGATGGCTCTTTTATTATTATTATTATTATTATTATTATTCATTAGAGCTGCGTAAATGCAGCCTTTTGCAGAGACACATAAACAACGCGGGAAATGAGTCAGGGGGAAAACAGGCCCCGCTGTTTGCTTTAATTAATTTGACTTTGATCCATTGGTATGATAGACACGGGACGCTCCCCTGAAACCGCCGTCCTCCCTCCGCCGTGCCTGCCGAATCAGAAATCAAATCAAATCGCAGTCTTTTCTGTTCGCCAAGGTGGGTTTTCACAGACGAGGAATCTGAGCTGGACTGATGCTCACGTGTGACACTTAGGCGTAACACAAAATTAAGAAGGCAACAAATCACTATACATATATAAATAAAAAATCTGGACTTTTCTGTGTATAAACCTCATGCTGCAAGTACTTCTGTAGATAACATTGATAGTGATGTTGATAGATGCACTCCTGATAACAGAACAATAGAAAATAAATAACTGAACTGTATGTAAGTGCAGTATTACAGGGTAGCAGATGGGGAAAAAATGCTATCGATGTCCATAAGAATTGAGTGATAGTGGCAAGTTATGACCAAAAAATTAGATATTGGTTCTCACTATCTAATATGATGGAGCTGCCAGCATAGATGGATTCAGTTCTGTTTGTTTTGCTGTGTCAATTCCTGCTTTTATTTAGTGCATTATGGCCTTCGCATCTCATTAGATGTATGCTCATTGCATTAGAACACAAAACTATAGTGTCAATACTACAGTATTTATACTGTACACTAGCATTCATATCGGATATTATTCGAGATTAAGTATTAAGAAGACAATATGTCCCCAGTCGCTGTAACAAGACCTTCACAGAGCTGTCACATCCCGTCAGGCCTTCTCTTCAAATATTGTGATTAAACAACGTGAAATGTGCACAGAGGGGGCGTCCAGCTAGCATAGCGGTCTGTTCCATCGCCTACCAACGGGGATCGGCGGTTCGTGTCTGCGGGTGGGAAGCCGGATGTGGGTATGTGTCCTAGTTGCTGCACTAGCGCCTCATCTGGTCGGTCGGGGCGCCTGTTCGGGGGGGGAGGGGGAACTGGGGGGGGGGGGAATAGCGTGATCCTCCCACATGCTACGTCCCCCTGGTGAAACTCCTCACTGTCAGGTGAAAAGAAGTGGCTGGCGACTCCATATGTATCGGAGGAGGCGTGTGGTAGTCTGCAGCCCTCCCCAGATCAGCAGAGGGGTTGGAGCAGCAACCGGGACAGCTCGGAAGAGTCCTGTAATCGACCGGATACAATTGGGGAGAAAAAGAAGGGGGGGAATCCCCCCCCCCCCAAAAAAAGAAATGTGCACAGAGGGTGGTAACTCGTTTACACTGTGCCAGCTTGGCAGCAACCGATACCTAACACTCGGTCCTGTTTTGGATTTTTCCAGGTCATTAAGGCGATAGAGGAGGGATACCGCCTCCCCGCCCCCATGGACTGCCCCCCAGGCCTGCACCAGCTAATGTTGGACTGCTGGCAGAAAGACAGGGCTGAGCGGCCCAAGTTCGACCAGATCGTCGGCATCCTCGACAAGATGATTCGTAACCCCAACACGCTGAAAACCCCAGTGGGAACATGCACAAGGTGAGGCGCCCTTGCCGGTTAGACGTCACCACCGACTGCACAGCGCGGCGTGTGATAGAAACAGCAAATCATTTCTGAATGAACCGAAGACTGACATGTCCTCCTTTTTAAAACGTAGTTTTATGAGGTAAAACTTCATGACTTTTATTGGACTGCATCAGCGGGTGATCCAGAGCATCTGCAGATCATTGGCCTGTTCTACAGTAGATCACAGATGGAAGCCCAACCCCAGAAAATCAATAACTAAAAGCTGCTTCCATGGCTTTTTAGTCAATAGACAGGCTTTATAAATCAACCCCTGTAAAGAGTTCCTGCGACTTTCACATGCTGTCGTAGCTCCGAACCCCACGCAGACGCTTGTCAAATGATTTCTGCTCTTCGCACTGTTTGCACAGAATTGAGTTGGAAACTGGTTTAAAGAAGAAGAAAAAAAGCATTTCCTTCCATGGAGGCTGTAATGACCATTGGGAAAAACCCAGAATTGATTCAACAGATATTTTGTGAATAATATACCGATATAGTGTGAAGGAGAGATGAGGGGCTGCAATCGCTTGTGAACTTAGGTGTTGATTGAAGCCTCAAAATCAGCTGTTTGGTTCCCCGCTCATAATTTACTGCACCGCTGCACGCCTTCTTTTGTCTAATTGCGACTTGATGGTGTTTTCTGGGCAAACGTTTCCCTTTTTCCTCTTGTAAAGACGTACGCTGAACATCTCTGCTCTTCCTGCAGACCCATCAGTCCACTGTTAGATCAGAGCACACCCGACTTCACCGCGTTCTGCTCGGTGGGCGAGTGGCTGGAGGCCATCAAGATGGAGAGGTACCGGGACAACTTCACAGCGGCCGGCTACAGCTCCCTGGAGTCCGTGGCCAGGATGTCGATTGAGTACGTTGGTGGTTATTTAAGGTGTTAAACATCAATAGGAGCGGTTAATGGTAGTTAATAATAATGTTGATAGTGTCTGCAGTTAGACCTGCGTATTCGATTTCTTGATATCGTATCAATATCGTGATGTGGTTCTGGTAATATGGTGATACGACATAAATGTTGTCAGTCCCGGGTCTTAAAAGCTGCATTACAGTAAAGTGGGACAATTTTCTGAACTTATTCGACTGTTTTAGCCCATTGAAATGAGCAATGAACGTCTCTACCTGCTTGGACATCATATCCACTTTATTAATGACCATTTCTCATCAATTTACTTCTGTGTAAATATCTTACGAAAGGGGCAGTAGTCATTATAATCACATTATCGATATTGAACATATTCAGTCAGAAATGTTGTGATACTTACTTGTGGCAGTATCGCCCAGCCCTGTCTGCAGTATTGATAAGAACAGAGAAAATAAGAGATGTGTGTTCAGAGTTGTGAGGATACGTTTGAGCATCCTCCGTTGTGATTCATTTTACCAACGCCTGCGCTGGGTAGTAATCCTGTTTATTTTTTTCTCTGATTCATTTTTCAAAATTAATTAAATACCCCCAGCTATGAGTCTGACTTGGTTTTGCACGGGTGTATGGTACAGTGCGCTGATGTATGGGCTTACGTCCTGTCTTGCAGGGATGTGATGAGCTTGGGAATCACTCTGGTGGGCCATCAGAAGAAGATCATGAGCAGCATACAGACTATGAGAGCGCAGATGCTCCACCTCCACGGGACGGGCATCCAGGTGTGATGGAACACACCGCCCCCCACCCCACCCCACCCCTTAACCCCGTCCCCCTCCCCGCCGCCGCCCCGCCTTGGACAACGAGGCTACCAGAGCTTTCTGCAGCAGTGTTTGGGCAGATAGAAAAACGGGATAGCCGTCAAAGTGCAACGGCGTCTGTTATGTCTGACTCTTCCGGGTGTGTCTGGAGTGAAATCATTCCTTTGCCGCCTCCTCACCGAAGGATTTTGGTCCGCCAACAAAACCCCCACCGCCACATCCTCCAACCCCTTCCTCCTCCTCCTTCTCCTCCTACAGAGGGCACTGTATGGCAGAGGAAAAGGGCAAAGAGAAAAAGAGGGGAACGTACGGGATAAACCTACCTGGACAAGAGGACTCGTGTGGAAGCGCTTAGGAACTCAGCCACATATCAAACGGAGCAACGCAGAGGAGTTTTTGACGCTTATTACCTTGATCCTTTAACTTAATGACTGATTTACGTGCACACCATGAATATGGATTTCCTTTACAGAAAAAAAGAAAAAAAAAGAAAAAAAGCTTAAAAAAAACAAAACAACAAAAACAACATGTCCCCTTGCGGTGGTTTTCAGTATTTTTTTTCTAGCGTGTTAATTTTTGTGCCGGCCACGTGTCGTGGTTCATACGATAGTTTTTCCTTTTTATCTTCCTCAATTTTTTCTCTTCTACTTGGACTTGACAACAGGGTAATCTCTCTCTCTCTCTCGCTCTCTCTCTCTCTCTCTCTCTCATATCTGAGAATGTGGAAAATGAACTTTTGGATGGCGACTGACTTGACTTTAAAGGTACTTTTTGGCGGCATTTGCGTCGAAGACATGCTCGGGGCCGTCTTTTCTTTTCTTTCTTTCTTTTACTTGTTTGCGGCGAGCGAGTCGTGCTTTCCTCCATGTGGTGTCGCAAAAAGCGCCGCCCCGCTCCTCGGCTCGGGGGGATCGGGTGGGGGATCCACGTGGGTTTTCTTTTTAAGGGGGGGGGGGGTCGTCCTCCCCCGCAACGCGGACGCTCCAAGTTTTGTGACAAAACGTGACGAATTTTGTACGTTGGCGTTTTTTGGAGTGACGCGTCAACCGACGGGACTTGGACGCGGGAGCTGTTTTCAGGTTGAAACGTGGACTTTTATATCAGAGTACCGGTCTGCTTCGTCTTGGTCTTGGACGTGGTAAATGCTTGACGTTGCTGTCTGCCGTTCTCGATCAGAAACAGATGTCCTTTGTTCGGTTCTTCAGTGAAACGTTTTGGCACTATTTTGGAAAGGATTGTATCAAGTCTTTGGCCACCGTGAATTTTGTTGCCATCATTTTGCCTAAAATACCATGTTGCACACCGTGTTGTCCGGCTGCAGACGCGGAGGGCGTTCCTGGGGGGGGGGGGGGGTTGTCGGCCGTAGAAGTAAACCTGCCTTAAAATGTGTTCTAGAGTCAGTTAGCATTGCCGCTATTTTAGGCAATTCAATGGCAATGCTTTTTGCGGTCCTGTTAGGAATGTGGTCTTATTTCAAAGGGGGGTGACGGGAGCGAGCTCCTTATTGGTGTTGTTAGTTCACTTTCAGTGTGGTACCCTCTAGTCTGGGACTTGCAGCATGGTGTACCCTCTAGTCTGGGACTTGCAGCGTGGTACCCTCTAGTCTGGGACTTGCAGCATGGTACCCTCTAGTCTGGGACTTGCAGCATGGTGTACCCTCTAGTCTGGGACTTGCAGCGTGGTACCCTCTAGTCTGGGACTTGCAGCATGGTACCCTCTAGTCTGGGACTTGCAGCGTGGTACCCTCTAGTCTGGGACTTGCAGCATGGTACCCTCTATTCTGGGACTTGCAGCATGGTACCCTCTATTCTGGGACTTGCAGCATGGTACCCTCTAGTCTGGGACTTGCAGCATGGTACCCTCTAGTCTGGGACTTGCAGCGTGGTACCCTCTAGTCTGGGACTTGCAGCGTGGTACCCTCTAGTCTGGGACTTGCAGCATGGTACCCTCTATTCTGGGACTTGCAGCATGGTACCCTCTAGTCTGGGACTTGCAGCATGGTACCCTCTAGTCTGGGACTTGCAGCATGGTACCCTCTAGTCTGGGACTTTCAGCCTGGTGTACCCTGTAGTCTGGGACTCGAAGCAATGAAATCAAGTGCGTGAACGTGATTTGATGCCACGATTGACACAGTCAGCGTCGTGGGTGGGTGGGTGGGGGGACAGGGAGACGGGGTCGACTAAACAGAGCAATAATTACCTGGTCCTCGTAATGAGATTTTAAGGTGCTAGGTATTGAGCGTGTTGTGCTGTGACAACACTTTGGGGGGGAAAATAATAATAAAAAAACAAACAACAACGAAGAATCAGGGGCCTTTGTAAACATGATGGGCGGGGAGTGTTGTAGGTAAGCAGGTGTGCTGCTGTCTCATCAAAAAACGGTGGCGACTCGGCGGCCTATGGCATGCTCGAACGCTCGATGACACTGATGACAACGCCGGTGATGTCATCATCATTGTCCTCGCCATGTTGTGGGGATCTGGGAGGCGCGCTCCCTTATAAGCGAGGCTCTGCACCATGTTTCAGGATGAAACGGCAGGACCAACCGATTTCAGCCCGAGTCAGACGGTTTTGTTTTGTTTTTGGTAGCCCAGATTATGCTGTAATAATAAAAATAAAAAAAACCCACCAATACCAACTCTATAGCGGGTGGTTGAGCTCCTGTGTCATGTGACGTGTCTTCGCTCATCCCTCATCGGTGCCAGTGTGATGGGACCTGCACCGAAGTGTCCCCTGAGACTCCTCATCTGTCTCTCCCGTCCGTTTTCTACGGAGCGGAGAGACGAGCGGGGGCTCTATTAAAGAAGAAGAAAAAATGTTGCGCTGTAAAAGCCAATCAATTTATATGGTGCCATCCATCTCCACTTCTAATGTTCAGAAAAAATGAATGTTATCTCTGTGAATATGTTTTTAACGTTCTTTACTCGTACAGATGGTTTTCTCATTTCGTTTCCATTAGGAGGAGGCAAAGGCAGTTAATTCAATTCTCATGTAAAGAGGGCTGGTGTTCGCCACAGAACGCCATAATAGCTTCTCATATTGAAAAAGCTGGCTGCTGCTGTGACCTGATAGACAAATTAATATTTTCAAAGCAAAATTCATTTCCCATTCCTTTCTTCTTCTTTTTTTTTTTTTTTTTAAATTTCCCATTCATAGAGGAAGCAGGGAAGTCTTCCGAAAGTCAAACCTTGAGCTCGTGGGCTCTGTGCAGGTGTAAAACCATTAGCCTCCATTCTCTCACAGATCTGTTGTCATTGTGGTTTATCCAAAGGGGGACCCCTCCCTCCTCAGCCCCCCCCAGGATGAGGGACGCCAGAAATCAGCTTTGACCGGCTCCGGGGCCCGTGTCACACACCCAACTCTTTATCCATACAGCAAAGCTCAGCAGTTGGGTCCGGGCCAAACCTTTGAATTGAATACCAGCGTAAAGTCATTCAGTCAGCACTAAACGCCCCCAGTTCACAGGCAGCAGTCAGTCTCTCTCTCTCTCTCTCTCTCTCTCTCTCTCTCTCTCTCTCTCTCTCTCTCTCTCTCTCTCTCTCTCTCTCTCTCTCTCTCTCTCTCTCTCGCTTCTGCCCCCACCGGCTCTGATCTTAAATCGCTGGCCCCCGGTGGCTCTCACACCCCTGGGCTGAATGCCTTTCCGTCCCTCTGTCTGTGCTGGGGGCCCTGCAGAGACAGTCATTTGAGCCAAATTGAGATTAAGACCAGGATACGATCGATTCACCATATATATATATATATATATATATATATATATAAAGTCACGCTGCTATTTTAGTTTGTTTCATACCCATTTTGAAGTTCAGGTGGCTTGACTCTGGGAAACAATTGGGGGGGGGGTCCTGGGGGTGGAAGGGGGGTTGTCACGGCTCTATTTCAGCAACAAACAAAAAAACGGCGAAAGGCAAACCTGTTAAGATGTGAAAGGTGGATGGGGTTGAGGATTAAACGGTGAAACGACAGAATATCAGGCTGTTTTTGTTCAAAATGTGCTTCAACTGTTGGAAGTCGCGCACGCCGCCCGGCGAGGTCGATGGGGTATTTCCAAAGAGTTCAGCACTGTTGATTGTGTCAGAAAGATCAAGAGATTCGAGGGAAACTTTGTATATGTTCTAATTGTAAAAACTGTACATTTTATTTATATTGTTTTTTTACACATATTACTCGGTAGTGAGCTCTGAATACATTGAAAATGCACTATATTTTTCTATCTCACGCGCAGATGATTATTGTCACCCACAAGATTTCAGTTGTACATAATGTTTCATTTAGGACCAAAGACAGCCGATAGGATTTCCATCTCTAGTTTGTTTTGACTTTGACATTTTTAGTTTATTGTACAGTAATTGCAAATTTTCAATTTATTATTTATTTTTCTGTGATGAAAGTATTGAGAAATATTCACTGGTCAAAAGTATTTTCCCCAACAGCAGAACTGTTAAATCATTTAATTAGACAATTTCTTGTTACATAGACAATTCTTTTTGCTTTGTAACCTTTGTAATAGACTGTACATATATTTTTGGAAATATAATACAATCTCTATAGAATTTCTTGGCATCCATTGTAGTATTTGTGTTGTCGAACATATTCTGGTTAATCACGAGTGCAAACAGTCGTGTCGGTGGTGTGTGTGTGTGTGTGTGTGTGAGTGACAGTGCGAGTGTTTGTGCATGTGTATGCATATTTGCACACTTGTAAGTACATTCATACATAAGACACGTCTGAGTATTTACAACCAAAAAAAAAAGAAAGAAACCCTGAACAGTCTTGCAAGCCTCCCCGTCTTGCATATTAAACCTCGTGCAACGAGAATTTAACGAAGGCGCTCTAATGGATTTCCACAGATTATATCTCTCAGCTATTCTAATATTTATTTTCACAAGTCTTTCCGAATCCCACCATCCTGTCTCGGAGACGGCTCGGCCGTGGCGGGGGAACACAACAGGGAACGTGTTTTGGCTCCCACACAAATGTGGCTTCCTCCCACGTGTGTCACTTCCCATAAACTGGTATGGTGCAGCCTGTTACTCCGCGCTGCAGCGTTTACAGCGGGGAGAGGAATGTCTGGGTAGGCGACGCTCGCAGCAAGAGAAGAACAGGAAAAAAAAACGTTTCGGTCCAAGTTTCTTATCTGAGGGCCGGTGTCTGGTTCTGCAGATGGACTGACTGACTGGTTAGTAACGCAAGTCGAAGAAGACTTGACTACTTCAGCAACGGTCCTGCCCACGTGCCCATGAGCAAGACCCCCCTTCTTTTTTCTTGTAAGTTGGTCTGGATATGAGTGTCAGATAAAAGTCAGTGAAGATAATGGTACAGATGGATTATATTATGTTGTCCATCCATTATCCAAAGCGCTTATCCTGCTCTCAGGGTCGCGGGGATGCTGGAGTCTATCCCAGCAGTCATTGGACGGCAGGCGGGGAGACACCCTGGACAGGCTGCCAGACCAATCACAGGGCTATATTATATTATATTATATTATATTATATTATATTGTGTCTTGATGCGGGCTGTTAATCACCTCGCCTTTTGACAGGCGATGACGCTGAATTGCTGATCTTACTGCGCGTGGTGATCGGTGGTCCCAAGCTGAGATGTTTCTCCTCACGTGGGCCACACACCGTGGGAAGGTGTAGGAGCGGCCGACCTGTAGGGGGTCCCCGACTGCATGTCTTTTGTCTGGTGATATGGGTTTACCCCGTAGGATTCGATAACACTGACCGTTGTGTGAATAAATGGTGTGCCTGTTGGATGGTGAGGGGGGAACGGATCACAGCACAGTGAGATACAGCAAAGCCAACACCTTCCACAGCTCCTGTGTGATCTGTGGGGGAAATACACCAACCAGCCGGAACATTAAAACCACCCGAGGCCACTGCCATCAGGGCATACCGTCGCCACGAAGGGGTGTAGCTGGTCTGCAACGATGGTTAGGTAGGTGGTACGTGTCGAAGTAACATCCACATGAATGCCAGGACCCAAGGTTTCCCAGCAGAACATTGCCCAGAGCATCACGCTGCCTCCACCGGCTCGCCTTCTTCCCATAGTGCATCCTGGTGCCATCTCTTCCCCAGGTAAATGACACACACGTACCCGGCCGTCCACATGACGTAAAGGAAAACGTGATTCATCAGACCAGGCCACCCTCTTCCATTGGTCCAAGGTCCAGTTGCTACGCTCACGTGACCATTGTAGGTGTTTTCGGTCGTGGACGGGGGTCATCATCATGGGCACGCTGACCGGTCTGCAGCTACACAGCCCCATACGCAGCAAGCTGTGATGCACTGTGTGTTCTGACACCTGTCTATCATAGCCAGCATTAACTTTTTCAGCAATTTGAGCTACAGAAGCTCTTCTGTGGGATCAGATCAGACGGGCTAGCCTTCGCTCCCCATGCGCATCAATGAGCCTTGGGCGTCCATAAGTCCATAACCCTGTCATCGGTTCACCGGTTGTCCTTCTTCGGGTAGCTACTGACTACTGCATACCAGGAACACCCCACAAGACCTGCCGTTTTGGAGGTGTTCTGACCCAGTTGTCCAGCCATCGCAGTTCGCCCCTTGTCAAAGTCGCTCAGCTCCTTACAGCTGACCTGCTTCCAACACATCAACTTCAAGAACTGACTGCTCACTTGCCGCCTAATATAGCCCACCCCTTGACAGGTGCCACTGTCATGAGATAATCAGTGTTATTCACTGACCTGTCAGTGGTGTTAATGCTTTGAATGATCGGTGTATAATTTGGTATGTACAGATGCAGTGTTGGCTTTGCACACTTTTTCTGTTGGTGCTGAGCTGCCGTCACACAGAGGCGATCCGAGGATCCGGGGAAGGAGCTGAGATCCTCAAATGTGTTGTGCGTGCTTTGTGAAGATTCATCATTGCTGCCACATGAGAGCAATGATGGTTTTTGCAGATGTTATTGTTTACAGTCATTTTGACTCCAGACGGTTCTCACAAAGCAAGTTCAGTCTGAAGTGCCTGTTTACACGATTTAAAATCATTACCATTAATGGCTTCCAACTCCCGTTACTCAGTATGCATACACATGCTGGAACCAGCACCGCTTTGTGGTACATGTAAGGTCAAACTACAGGGATTCATCTCTCACGTCACCACATGTGGGACTCTGGTCTCTCCCAAAATACTTTTGATTAATATTAATTTGAAAGCCAATAACTGGAATTTGGGGAACTGTCAAAATGAGGAAAATATTATTGCTGTTGTGTCATTTACTGAATCAGTTAACATCATTGTGAGTAGATTGTGTGTGTGTACCCAAACATAAATAGACCATTTTGAGTAGATCTAATGTTGTGTGTAATCTGTGTAACCGGTTATTTTCTTGCCCGGTGCGGGATTCGATACGAGGTGTACTGCGCCACAAGGCGACGTCACTAACCGCTCGGCTAAAGGGTTAGAAGGGCTAATGGGTCTTATTAGTAGTTTACAGTCGTCACCCTCCCCGGAAGCGCGCCCTCGCGCTTTGTTCTTCCCGCGCTCCGAAGAGACTTCTGAGGATCTGCACACTTCCGGATCCCACCGCTGCCACCAATGTAACCGGTTATGTTGTTGCCCGGTGCGGGATTCGATACGAGGTGAGTTAGTGGTGAATAATCTGTCAACGACGCTAATCCACCACACAGCCATCTGGACCTGTTCATCTCTTCGGAGTATGAAACACATTTCTCAGCACGGAGATGCTCTCCCTGAGTGACAGGCGAGGATAGCTGGACGCGGTGTTTGGTAAATGAACGAAAAGCATATTTTGAGGAATCTTGACGAGTGAATGAAAGGAAAATGACGAATTGTTTCCCGTCGTGAAATAGAAACCGAAACGTTAGAAATTGAAGAAAAAAAATTCTCAGCACGAAAAAACAAAATGTTTTACTTGATTCCGGCGCAGTCTCGCGATGTTTTTTTCACGAATTCTCAACAAACGCCGTGTGACGTCACCCAGCGTCACCCTTTCACCCCGCCCCCTTTTGTCAACTTGTTTGATGGGACAAAAAGGTTCTGCAGATCAGACGACGTGAGGTTGAGTGGGACGCTTTCTGCAGAAGTTCTGGACGCCGGAACCGACGGAAGGGGACATGCGACATCTAGTCCGCAAACTCAGGCTCATTTTAATGCTTCGTTACTCGTGGGAAGCCCCGAGGCAACCGCCTAAGGTGCCAAAGGTTTTCTTGAAGAACCCGCTGGACCGCATGCTGGACTACCTACCATGACGAGGACAGCGACGTCTCTGAGCGGCATCATGAAGTAGGTTTCCTTCGTCATGCCAGTGTAAACTACTAATAAGACACGTTAGCCCCTAGCTAATGGGTCTGGACCCTTTAGCCAAGCGGTTAGTGATGTCGCCTTGTGGTGCCGCACACCCCATATCGAATCCCGCACCGGGCAAGAAAATAACCGGTTACATTGGTGGCAGCGGTGGGATCCGGAAGTGTGCAGATCCTCAGAAGTCTCGCTTCCGGGGAGGGTGACGACTCTAAACTACTAATAAGACACGTTAGTCCCTAGCTAACGGGTCTGACCCTTTAGCCGGGCGGTTAGCGATGTCGCCTTGTGGCGCAATACACCCCATATCGAATCCCGCACCGGGCAACAAAATAACCGGTTACGCCAGCATAATGACAAATACACACATCTACACCACAATCTCACGCAAAGCGGATTAAAGACATTCGCTCCAGGCGGACCCCAGGATAATGGACGTAGTCTTTCCCATGAAGAACACTATCAAATGCCTTTTTTTTTACCTTTATTTTTTTTCCCCTAACCCGAATAAAACCCAATATTGATGAAAAGCGCCGTTTCCGTTGAAGTCAAATACATCACACGCCTCCGTGAAAAGCCCCTCAAGATGCGTTCTTGCCGGGCCGTCCACCCCAGGCCCGTGTGATTGAAGGCGGTTCGGCTTTGCCATGGATTCATAGAGTCCTTGTTTTATGGCCGGGGCCCGTGGCACCTTCCTGCATTAAGTATTTAAGGAGCCAGTAAAATATGGCTCCCCTTCCTCTGGTCTGCAGTCCCCTCGGCAGATGATCAGTTTCACAGGCTGGCAAATGCCTCTGTGGGAAAGGCTGATGGATTTGGCAGATCTGATGGTTTCCTCAAAGACACGCCGGAGCGAAAAGAGTTATGGCGCTGACGCTATTAGTTAGCGATGTGATGGGCGAGCTTAGATAGCACATGCTGGGGCTCTATTTCCAGCCCTGTAATGTCTGCCACACACTCGCACACGCACACACGCACACACACACACACACGCACACACAAATCATCTAAACCAAAATTAATACTGATACCAACGCTAATACTGATGACACAAGTTCAAATTCTCGTCGTAGTACTTGACTGATACCAAGCCTACTATAACCGGTTATGTTATTGCCCGGTGCGGGATTCGATACGAAGTGTACTGCACCACAAGGCGACGTCACTAACCGCTCGGCTAAAGGGTCAGACCCGTTAACTAGGGGCTAACGTGTCTTATTAGTAGTTTACACTACTGTTCACTATTTGATACGTAACAGTCGAAACTGGGAACTGTGCCTTTAAGACGTACCTGCCTTGGCGCAAGAGAAGCAACGTCATCAGGCAGCGCCTTGTAATTCTTCGAGCCTCTCGACTCAGTAAGCATGATTTTTTTTCGTACCCGTTTTCCGCGAGAACGCGCCTCCGCCACGCCTGGATTCCAGGAAGACCCGCCCTTACTCTAGCTCTGATTGGCTAAACCCCACCCTAAACCTAACCTTAACCAACGGGGGCAACGAGTACTAGCCAATCAGAGGCAGAGTTCCCGGAATGCGGGTGCGGGAACAAAACAAGCGCCCGGTAAGGTTTCGGTGAACGTGTGTGCTCAGGGTCCCGGGCCTGGTACGGTTGACGTGAGTAATGGCGGCGAACGACGAGTATTGGGAAAATCCCCGCGTCGGCGTGGCCGTGAGTTGTTGACTCAGTCTTCCTCTTTTTAAGCCAAGAAAGACAGACGGACCAAGCTGCTGCAACGTCAGCGGTGGTAAACTTCATGAGAGAGGCACCTGTACAAGCCGAACCATGAAGTGCAGTACAAAAGCTGCAGCAAATCAAAGTTTACATACGCAAGAGGACCAAACGGTAAAATGGCCGTTCTAGATAAGGGAACCGTCGCATGCAGCGGGAGCAAAGAATAGGTCGAAGTAAAACACTGTCGTCCATGAAAGCGTACGTTGGAGAAGAGGTTAAAGGATTACGCTGCTCTTTCTCCAGCTAGCATAAGCCGTTCATTCCCACGGCCGTAAGATAAACCAGACCCTACGGGAGGATGGATATAAATGTGATCTCTCTGGCCTTCAGCCTGGACCTAAGAGGGGCCACGTGGATGACGTATTTCGTGAGGAGGACTCAAAATGGGCCTCAGGGCAACGTGTCGAGTCAGGGGAAGTTTGTGTTATCTCGATTCCAGACACCGCACTGCCAGACGTGTGATTTAAGCAGAAACGACCATGAGTTTCAACATTATCTCTGAATGTCGAAGGGATAAACTCTCCGTTAGCAGTGGCGATGCTAAGCAGCCGTCTGTGTCTCTGTAGTGTCCGCCATTCAAACTGTGAATGTGAAAACTACAACTTTTAACGTGCTGGCTTTCCGCTTCCTGTGGTGATTTACACTGAATATGGCGGGGTTGTATAAAAATACAGTGAATGGGGGCGTCCGGGTGGCGTGGCGGTCTATTCCGCTGCCTACCAACACGGGGATCGCTGGTTCGAATCCCCGTGTTACTTCCGGCTTGGACGGGCGTCCTTACAGACGGGTGGGAAGCCGGATGTGGGTATGTGTCCTTGGTCGCTGCACTAGCGCCTCCTCTGGTCGGCTGGGACGGCTGTTTGGAGGGAGGGGGAACTAGGGGGAATAGCGTGATCCTCCCACGCGCTACGTCCCCCCTGGTGAAACTCCTCACTGTCAGGTGAAAAGAAGCGGCTGGTGACTCCACATGTATCGGAGGAGGCGTGTGGTAGAATGCAGCCCTCCCCGGATCGGCAGAGGGGGTGGAGCAGCGACCAGGACGGCTTGGAAGAGTGGGGTAATTGGCCAAGTACAATTGTGGAGAAAAAGAAGTGGGGGGGGGTAAATAAGTAAATACTGTGAATGTGGTATGAAGACGGTGGGCTGAACACCGGTGAAGGTGAACACAACTGCGGCGGCGTTTGAGAGACGCACAATATTATGAGCGCTAATGGAGTGTTAGCCCTCCAAAATATAAATATATAAAGTTTACAATTGTGATTGTTTCCCTTTTATCTTTTATCCTCACACACCTTGGTCTGTTTTGATGCTCCGCACAGTGCATTTGTTCGGATGATGGCGGTTGCGTAACACAATGAGATGCTAACGGGCTAGGAGCAAGGTTCATTGACCCAGAGTGCACAGCATCAGTGCGAGATGGTTTCTGGGTTGAATAAGCGACGAAACAACCGTGAGCCCGTTTTCACTCCCTCGAGGCAAAACTGCAACCGGTATCCTGGCAAAGCACAGATACCAGTATCAGGATTGATCTGCACCATCCTGTACAGCCAGAGGTCAACGAGAGTGATTTGTGTGGGTGTGCGCCTGCAGAAGGTCAGAACATGCATCTTCTCTGCAAATCACCCTCTCATTGGGCAGCAACGCGAGGCGTGAAGCGCCGGGGAAAATCACAGAATGGCCTATTGTAAATTGTGCTGAGCGGGAGATGTGGGCCAGCATTGTGACACCATTATCTTTCCATCTGACATGAAATGCGCCACATTATCCACGGGGAGTGAATAGATGGAAGATCCCAAGGGCTCAGGCAAGTGGAGCCTCGCAAACAAAAATGATAGATCCGTACTCGTGCAGTCGCTGTTACATGCTGATGTATGCCATACGCGATATGCCGCTCCTTTAGGAATAATTAGACCGCGTGGATTATTTTCCTATTCTCCTAAAAACAAACGGCAACTGTTAACATCTGTCCTTCCCCGGCTTTATTTGCAACACTTCAGAAGCCTGTGAAATCAGCCACAAACGCATCGAGGCCGTTCACAGAATGTATAATGGTCCGGTCACACGGGCAAACAGCTGCTCGGCTGTCCTCTTGCAGGAAGCTTGATTTTGATGAACACACTCACGCAGCACACAGTAATCACTCCTTGTAATAATAATGCCGCCACACTGGAATACGTGATAGGCTGGCCGTCATTGCCTCCCATACGAACCTCCTCCAGGAGCTGCAGCTTCACGGAGAGGGCCTGATGGATGAGTGCTGCCGACGGAGCCTGTAGGGCCTCTGCACAGAGTGGGGTGGGCTAGTCAATGCTCACCTCGGTGGGGTCCCTAATGGGCCTTGTATTGATCCTGCCATGGTGTTCACAACATGGGTTTAATGGAAAGGACAACTCAACTTTTGATGCTCTCTCTCTCTCTCTCTCTCTCTCTCTCTCTCTCTCTCTCTCTCTCTCTCTCTCTCTCTCTCTCTCTCTCTCTCTCTCTCTCTCTCTCTCTCTGTCTCTTGTCTCTCTCTCTCGCTCTTTCTCCCCCCCTTTCTCTCTTTCCCTCTCAAGAAAAGAGACAGGGAAACAGTTTGGATCACACGTCGGGGTGGTGAATCTTCACTTTGTCAGTATTTGTTTCCACTGGACACATCATATGGATTAGGTGATGTTATGGATGTTTATTTAAGTACCTTGCGATTGAGCGGTGAGTTTTTGCTCAGAGGCAAACTGATGTGATGATATAGCAAGTCGACGGAACTCACTGAAAAAAAAAAGAAAACAACTGTGCGCTTTCCTTGTGTGTGTATGTGTGTGTGTGTCTCCATCCATCCATTATCCAGGGTCGCGGGGATGCTGGAGCCTATCCTAGCAGTCATTGGGCGGCAGGCAGGGAGACATCCAGGCCCTGGAAAGGCTGCCAGGCCATCACAGGGTATATATATATAGCGTTTTTTCCCGAAACTGTCAATGGTGTTGTTATAAGTGCTCAACTAATGAGGAGCGGAATATCAATACAGATGCAGGGAAAAAAATTAGTTGAGCACTTCTAACAACACCATTGACGGTTTCGGAAAAAAACGCTATCTCTGCTCCTTACCCTGTCGAGCACTTATGAAACCACCATGGACCCAGTGAACTGCTATGTATTAAAACTTTTTTCCTGCATCTGTATTGATATATATATATATATATAACTTTGTTAAAAGAAACACTCAATGGTAGGGAAAGTGCTCAACAAATAAGGAGCAAAATAATCCAGTGAGTCAATTAATTCTTTATGAGACAGTACAAGTCTGTTTCATGCCATAAGCAATCATCAGCTGTCAATAAAGCTACTCGGGAAATAACACACCATTTACTGCCTCGTCATGCGCATCACGTGCACAATGTCCAATGGGGAGGTGCCTACATTAAAAAAAAAACGTGATTGCTAACCGTCCAGTAAGGGGGGGGTTTGGTTGCATACAAGGTTAATGGTATTAACCTTATAAGTGCTTATATTTATGTCTGGCCAATTCATTCCTGTTATTCAATGTGGACATTTCTGGTTTGCAAATGATAAAATATTTTTCAGTTCGACATAGGGTGCACATTATACTACTGGTTGAATAGGCTTTGTTCTTTGAGAGGATTTTCCCGGCGGTTGAATATTTAATGTTTCTGTCCACCAATGACCAAATATAAGGGCTTAAAGACATTACATTCTTTAAACGGTTGTTTCTGAAGCTACACATGTGTGCATTAAACCTCTTCTTGAATGTTCCCTCTGCTAGACCGACGTATGTCTCTGTTTTGCCGTTGTCATTTCTCGTCACCTTAGCTTGGTAGATCTCTCCCTTCGTCTGGCATTTTCCCTCGAGGGGGCATGAGTCGTCCACACGGCAGTTGCAGTTGGGGGTGTCCGTTTGTGATGAAGGTGTCATTGAGTTGTTCATGATTCTTGTGTAGTGGGACGGTACTATTTGCTGAATGTTAGGCATGCGGCTGTAACTTATTTTGATGGTATTCCTACTGAATATCTTACTCAGTTGGTGGTCCGGGGTGAAGCACTTATCCGAAAGTTCAAAAAACTGCTTACCGATGTTTGTGGCCCTCTTCTGCCATGTTTACTGATTTGCTGGCAGTCAGTATTTGATGGTGCGTTGTACTTGAGCTTAAAATTGTAGCCGCTCCTTTGTTATGCATCTTGGTATGGGGGGTGTAGCTTCATTGAAGATGGACTCACTAGATGATAATTTTGAGAGTCTTCTATTAATGCTTTCTAGGATGCTCTTCAAGATGGAGGGTGGGTGGTGGCTCTCTCTATAAACATACTGCAGTGTGTAGTTGGGCTTAATGCACGGCTCGTATGTGCCGTTCCTAAGGTCCGTTGACATGTGCAGAAAGTCCATTTGTTTTTTGTTTGCTTCAATTGGGATTTTTAGCCCATTGTTTGAGAATATTTTGCAGATTGTTTTCTTAATTTGCTTGACCTCTCTTGGTGTTTGCTAACCCATCATCCCTATAGAGTCTGACATTGATGTCTAGGTCTTGTAGTTGAGACAACAAATATATTCCAATTAGTTCACACATTTCCGCCCCGTCGAAGCTGCTCATGGTTACATCCAATTTGCTATTACCTTTTTTTCTGCCATGGGTTTCCATTGTAGTACGGAAGTGATTCCTTCACCTGGTATAGACTGTCTCTGTCTTGCTCAGATATCACCGTGTGTTCTGCAGCAAAACCAACGGCTCTTTGCTTATGGAGGGGTAGAACTTGCAGATATCAAAACACAGAAATTTGCAGTTCTTCTTGTCATCTATGTTCTTAAACCATTCTAATACTTGGATACATACTAATATAAGCAATTGCTAATGACATGAAACAGGTTTGTACTGTCAATTAAAGAATTACTTGAATCACTGGCTTATTTATATATATATATACATACACATACACACACACACACATATATATATATATTCTTGCCTCACAGCAAGAAGGTCCTGGGTTTGAGCCCCAGAGCTGTCCAACCTTGGGGGTCGCCCCGGGTCGTCCTCTGTGTGGAGTTTGCATGTTCTCTCCGTGTCTGCGTGGGTTTCCTCCGGGGGCTCCGGTTTTCCCCCACAGTCCAAAGACATGTAGGTCAGGTGAATTGACCGTACTAAATTGTCCCTAGGTGTGAATGTGTGTGTGTGTATGTGTGTGTGTGTGTGTGTGTGTGTGGGCCCTGTGATGGTGATGGACTGGTGGCCTGTCCAGGGTGTCTCCCTGCTCGCTGCCCAATGACTGCTGGGATAGGCTCCAACATCCCAGCGACCCTGAGCAGGTTAAGCGGTTTGGATAATGGATGGATATATATATATATATATATATATATATATATATATATATATATATATTGCTCCCCTTTGAATATGTGCTTACAGCCATAAACTATGATATATGGGGTACATGTCCCCTGATGACCTTGGTGTGGTATATTGAATGTAAACTAGGTTAGCAGGGATGTTTGCGTGTGAGGTAGGGAATATGGCGAGAGAGGTCATCGGCAAGTCTGCAGACCAGACAAACATTCATCACACCCTGATCCCTGCCTGATTTGGGCCTTTCTTCTGGGTGAACACAAGAAATGATTAGGGTCATATATTACTGTAGCTATGGTGGCGTTAGTGGGAGGCCGTGTGTCTGAGGCGTCCTGAGGTCATTTGACCTACTTGTTTTCCTCTGTCTCACCCATCTGATACCATGTAATGAAGCCAGAGTCGAAGCTTTTGGAAGTGAAAAATATTTCCAAGTTGCTGTAAATAGCGGGCATGGGACGTGATGCCGGTGCTGGACTACAACACTAGGGCACTTCTTTTTTTCTTTTTTTTAACCTGAAGTTTATCCTGCGTTGAACTGAAAATGTTTCCAGCAACACCCCTACTGAGTTTTCTCTGTACCCCACTTTACCCTTCACCTCCTCGCACGACTTCAGGGTTATTTTTGGTTTATTTGCTCCGGTTTCCTCCCACAGCCCAAAGCCATGTGGGTCAGGTGAATCGGTTGTACTACATTGTCCCTAGGTTTGAATGTGTGTGTGTGTGTGTGTGTGTGTGTGTGTGTGTGTGTGTGTGTGTGTGTGTTGGCCCTGTGATGGCCTGGCAGCCTGTCCAGGGTGTCTCCCTGCCTGCCGCCCAGTGACTGCTGGGATAGGCTCCAGCATCCCCGCGACCCGGGGAGCAGGACAAGTGGTCTGGATAACGGACGGATGGATGAAATTTCAGTCAGGGAACCATCCCTTTTTTTCATGATTCCACAATAACGCCTCCTGTTGTCATAATTTATAGCTGCGATCATTACTGCAGATTCACTCATTAGCAAATTAACCTTTGGGTCTGCGTTCAACTGTAATTGTTAACAAGGAATTTTGTTCGCAGTCGCTCGTGCTATGTGAGCAAGTGACGCAGCTGACAGCTGTGGTGCACATCTGCAGGGAAAGTGAGTGTACGTAAGAGGAGGAGGAGGAGGAGGATCACGAAGCCGGAGCAGCAAAGCTTTCCAATACAGCGACGGCGAGAGTCTGCCGCCCGTACAACCCCAGAGTTGTTTTAAATCCTGTAGAGTTCGATCAGCCCGTTCAGCTGTGATTTATGGGGGAAGGCCGGCTTAATGCATGATAAAATGATTGCCCGAGGATTACACTGCAATTCTTCCGTTGTTTTGGTTTGCAAACTTGGGAGACGGGGGGGGGGGGGGGGGGGAGAAAAAAGTTTTGGTCTTTAGTTTATACAAACAAAGGGGCGCTGTGAAAACACGCAATAACTCACGGCACCTTTATAACGTTGGATTTTCCGTCGCGGAGACGTGAAATAATCGTATTGATGGATCCCCTTCCAGCAAATCTGAATCTGGCTCGCAAAATCATTATTCTCGCTCCGTCGCAAGCCGTTCACAAAGGCGTCCTCGTAGAACTGTGAACCCTGTGCTATTTATTGAAACGTATTCTTTCAGCAGAAGAGGATTCGACGTCTGTGAAAACCTCGTAAATCCGATTACTTGGCTTCCACAAGTTGGTGGGGGGGGGGGGCTGCCTCACTGTAAACCCATATCAGTATCTTCAACTGAGTACGCTCGGCCTTAAGGTAACCTCGACGCAGAGCCACGAGGATATCTCCGCCTTTGCTTCTGATACGTTTTGTTTTTTTCTTTCCCCAGAAACAGTCAGGTTTCATACTGAACAGCTGGAGAGGAAATATGGGCTGGCAGATGACAGTTGAAATACTGTCACCGCAGATGTAATGTTCACAAAACACAAAAGGTAGGACATGATTGATTGACTCCAGACAGTAGTGGGAGGGATTGGCTCCTACCGGATACGCATGTCAAACCGTCAGAGGAGCTGAGGGATGGATGCAATTAACACAGTGTCATTGGTTGCATTATCATAAATATTGCAAGGTGAGGGGTAATTTGCATGATTGATAGAAGGAGTCGCTGACAAAAGCCTCTCCAAATATCACCTCCCATAAGGCTTTGCAAATGATGACAAGTGACAACGTTGGAGTACACCGGCCGAAGATGATGACAATAAACAAAAGATTATCTCAGATATTATCATCCATAACAGAACTTGAGGCGGAGAAATCTCTACCTGCTACACACCACGCTTCGGTTTGCAGACACCCCGCTCTGGTGTCGCATGCAACTGGAGACTGTTTCTTATGTAGCATGATGAGCATGCAGGTTTAGAGTTGCAGCGCATCACAAAAACACATCTTGATCTCTTCCTGTAAATAATGACAGGTCTCACAGCATGCGCTAGGGACGCAATCAATCCTCAAAGCTTTATTTGGTCGATTTGCATAACTGATTACTTTAATCTGCAGCCCCCATATGCTCCACCTGTGTTAATTGGTTTAGCATGTAGGGAGGGGTTCACTACTGCCAATTTCCTCCCCCCCCAAAAAAACAGCTTCCTTTCTCCCTTAAAGGAAGCTGCTCGCTGTACCAGCAGTGCCAGTGTTGTCTCAGATTGAGAGTGGCATTTTCTTGTGTTTTTTGTTTGTTTGTTTGTTTGTTGTTATTTTGTTTTACCTCTATGTAGAGCTGGGGTAGAGAAACAGACCCCCGCTGATTGGAAGAAGGTGTTGACCCTTGTCAGGCTTTATTTTCGAGGCTGCTCCAGTGCCGGAGCCAAGATCAATTGTATTCATGTCATTTCCGCTGACACAGCTGCCTTGTACCGGGTCATTCCACTCACTCCGGTTGTCACCACACACTAACACAGCCCCTCCGCCACCGCCACTCCATGGCCTCCTTGTTGCTTCTGATTTGTCCAACAGCATGCAGCCCCGTGTGGAGCTGTGTAATATGTCCTTACAGTATCAATATTGGTGATATGAGACTCGTTTGATTTTGTCTGGTATTTTGGTCGTCATAATTGATGTTGTAACTTAAACGGCGTCCCTGGCCTTTAAAATCTGTGGTACAGTACAGTGGTGATTTCTAGACCGTTTAAAGGTCTAGGCAAGCATCTTTTTGTAACTACTAGCAAAGGTCTTTGCTTTATCATCATCATATGACGCTGTTCTCCCATGCCTACAATTCGGTGGCAGCTGGTGCTCTCTGACTATGAGGGAAATACAGTTATCAGCGATATAAAGGCAGAAAAAGAATTCAAATCTATTCTCTCGTTTTTCTAAATCTAGCTCGTCCAGTCATATGTAAATTCTGCCCTTTCTTTTTGCATAAAGTCAGCCAGCTTAGGCCCTATTTAGACCTAATATTAAACACTTTTCATTTAATCATGATGGTGAAAGGGGACTTCGAAAAAAATCTTAGTTTGGAAAGCCATGGGGAAACTTTCTCATAGAATATGACTACAGTGCTGGGCAACGGTGACCTGTTTAACCAGCTGCAGTTAGATATTTAATAAGAAGGTTACTGAGGGCGTGTCAATTAAAGAAAAGGGGAAAAAAAACACACCCAACACTCGTCTGCCCATCAGACTAGTCTAAATCTCAATTTTGGTTAGACGAGTTTTAATCTACACTATTCCGTCTTGAATTTTTTTTTTATAGATGAGTAAAATAGTTTATTGGCTCTTTCTCTGAAGGCCTATAGTCTGTTAATTCGCCATGATGAATGAAACTCCTGCTGATCCCGCCCCTTCGAGAGATCGTCCAATCACCAAACAGAGGGGCGGGGCATCCGGGCAAGACAAAAACACCTATACGATGAAAGCTGTCTTCCGGAGATATTTCCCCACGCAAAAGCTCTCATTTTACCCTAACTTACTCCCATAGAAGCCCGGTGTCTGACAAGGACCCACAATGCCATTTTAAACGCCTGCCGTCCAATAAATGTTTACTTGAATCTGCCACAGGACCCCAGTTAACTGATGTGGACGGCGATTGTTATTCTTCTGTAGCCATCACACAATACCACTAAAATGAATGAAATGATCAACGGCGTCTCATCGTTAGGGGCCATTGGCGCCTGGCCCCACCAGCCAGCGCCAGTGTACGACGTGATAAACAATTCAGTGTAGCAATAAAAAAAAATGTTGCGCGTTTATTACATTTAACGACGAACGGTAGCGCTGTCCGATACATTCCAAATACCCTCCTGTACCTGTTGTGTAAAGGTCAGCGCTTCTCCTAGCAGTCTTCCTGTGGCGAACATGGGGCCGGCCCGTCAGCGTTCCTTTAACCAACATGAAAACACTGCGCATGCTCAACGCAGATGAAAACACTGCGCATGCTCGACGCAGATGAAAACGCCGCATGTTCGACGTAGATGAAAACACTGCGCATGTTCAACGCAGATGAAAATACTGAGCATGTTCAACGCAGATGAAAATACTGCGCATGTTCGACGCAGATGAAAATACTGCGCATGTTCGACGTAGATGAAACACTGCGCATGTTCGACGCAGATGAAAACACTGCGCATGTTCGACGCAGATGAAAATACTGCGCATGTTCGACGCAGATAAAAACACTGCGCATGTAGAATAAATGACGCACGTACGGTATCGGCTTTGCTACGCAGCTACAGCCAGCAGCATGGGGCAACAGAGGTTAAGCGCACTTGCTGTACTGTGACTTGAAAACGAATTCATTCATGGATTGGTGGACTTGGACAGAGAAGTTACTGACGTGTTTGCCCAGGTGAAAGATCGCCGTGCGTCTTTTCCGTCCATGCAGTGAAGGGCAATGATGAGTCTGTTTTCGCGGGACCCGGGGAGGGCGCAGCGCGCCCCGGAAGCAGACGTGCGGTCGGCGTATCCGGTGACTCCGGCTATCCGGTGACTCCGGCGTTGTCGTCGGGAATCGGTTAACCGGTGGGACGTTTTCCTCGCCGTGCCACGGGTGAGTAGACCACAATTTACACTCTCATTTAGCAGACGCTCTTATCCAAAGCGACGCATTTCGTCTGATATTCACACTCAACAGTCTCTCCTCTGTCGACGTTGACATTCTAGCAAACTGCTGTAAACTTGATTAACTACAAACCAGCGACCATGGTCATTCAGTATTGTAAACTACTAATAAGACACGTTAGCCCCTAGCTAACGGGTCTGACCCTTTAGCCGAGCGGTTAGTGACGTCACCTTGTAGTGCAGTACACCCCGTATCGAATCCCGCACCGGGCGAGAAAATAACCGGTTACATTATCATCAAGTGTTTTTTTTTTAATCAAGGCAAACGTCACATCCTCAGGCGGCCGAGTAGCTTTTAGCTAGCTAGTTAGCTAGGGCAGTCATATTAGCAGCCAGCGCCATTTTGTTAGGCTTTGTGACTGTAACTTGATATGAACCGTCTCCGTTAATCGAGTTAGTCTGGAGGCCGGCGTGTGGCGTAGGTGGATGGCAAGGTGGGGAGAAAATAGGTCAGAAACATGTAAATTGCTTTGATATTCTTCTTTAACAATGTTTCGATTTTACAAAATGATACCAACGCAAGGTACTTTGCGGCTGATTGCCTCCAGTCCTTTGGTAGCCAACGGTAATGGAAAGGTTTGGAAACTGGAAAAGGTTTTGGCAGCCTGTGTGTGTATATTTGTAAAATGCAAATTTATTCCAGATTCATTTAACTACTAGAGACAGCCCATTTGTCATTTACTGTTCTATTTCTATTAATTTGTATCTTAATTCTCCTTTAGTGGTAACAACACCATTGATCGAGATGCACAGGCACTTACAGAAAGATATCGTTGTCATCGTCTGTAGTTTTGTTTCCTGCCAACAGCATCTAGAATGACTTTGATTAGCGTTTTAGTGTTCAGAGCAGATGCTTGTCTCACCTTGTTATATTTGATCTACAGTTTGACAAATGATATCAATCAGGTTTTGTAGTCTGCGCACACGTGCACCCAATGGCAACCCTGAAACCACAGAGGCCCCCCCCCCATAACAAATCCCAGTTTAACCCCAGCAGCAGCTTGATAACTTTGGATTTGTAATGCGATGCTGTATAACAAGGTGATATACCAGTTGTGTGAGATCAAATGCTGATATTGATGATGTCACTCATATCCTTGTCTCCATGTCCACTAACTCCTGCACCGCGTCACGTTAATGTGTGCATTTGTGATTTAATTAATTGATGAGTCGGGTCAAGTCAATTTTATTTGTATAGCCCAAGATCACAAATTACAAATTTGCGTCTGCGGGCTTTACAGCAACGCAACATCCTGTCCTTAGACCCTCTCATCGGATAAGGAACAACTCCCTAAAAAAAAACCTTTAACAGGGAGAAAAAATAGGACGAAACCTCAGGGAGAGCAACAGAGGAGGGGTCTCTCTCCCAAGATGGATGCATTTGTGCTTGGATTCATTAAGCAAGGAGATTTGTATGTAGTTCATTGACGAGTCAGACACTACCCTTCAGAGTTTATTGTGCCCACCAGACTTTCCGTGTCAGGAAATAAAGATTTGTTAAAGCAAAAAAAAATTAGAAATTTTTTTTTACCCGGTGCCACTTTAAAAGAGTCGTTTTAATGTAATAAGGACGTAATAACACACTGGACTGTCATTGTAGATTTGCAAATGGTTCGATGATTCGTCCGATGGGCATCTTCATTTCTGACGTCATACCGGGGAAATTCAGCTTTTATTCCACTCCCCCGAGGAAGTCCATTCAAAAGGCACCTTTCTTTTGGCGTCTTTTGAACGGACGTCTTCACTCCCTCACCCCACACCCCTCCTCCATCTTGTGAAGGCATTGGCTGTGAGACAGAACTGTTGCGTGGGGTGTGCAACTGCACAGGGCCTTGCACCTGGCCTGCAATCCTGCAGTTTTTTTTTTATATAATTTTTTTATGACTGTTCTTGAACCACCATGCTTCTAAAATGAAATTCCTTTGTGCCAATTCCATTATACATAGTCAGGGTCACATGAAAATATCTAAAAGAATTATTCAGGTTGTTTCGTTTTCGATGTTCGATATAAGTCGTTACATAGTTTGTGCTCCATCTCGCTGCTCACTGCGAGGAAGAGAGAGAAGGGGAAACGACGTCAGCAGCACAAGAGCGCGACTGATTTCGTAAACACGAGCCGGGTGCTGAGAAAAGGGGGAAAAAATGAAAAGGAAGAATTGCATAAGTCACTGCGAGGATCGCTGGATAGATTTGTCAACCCTTCCAGAGATGTGGTGGCTGAGCAGGTGTCCAAATCTAGTGGCTGCATGTGACTGTGACCCTAGGCTATGTGTAATGACCGGTCTGAAACATGATCTAAAATCTGAATGAAATGTAGGCTACAGACCTCAAATGTTGAATTGCAACATCTTCAAAACTTAAAAAGGCGAAAATAAAGTGACAGCTGAGCTGACTTGACGACGTAAAGCCAACAGTTTTACAGTTGATTTTTGTTCCTTTGAAAGACTATAATAGCAAGAAGTCATAGCTGAGAGTGTGTATATGATGATGCTGTATTCTACTCGTTAAAAATGTATTGCACCGAGAATACACGTGCAGTAGAACTAGAGTAGCTATGTGCATGTGACTGTGATTCATAAGGATGCATGTCAATGAGCACCCCCACCCCACCCCACCCCCGGTGACGGCCCTGCTGTGAGAACTACCCGGCAACGTTTTTCAGAGTCCACAGTGGCAGCCCGGTGTATGTTACTGCTTTCTCATCATCGTACGTTCCTGGATGACTGATTTGAAGCTACACAGACATATCTGTGTCACTTCGTTTTAAACTGTAGCCATCCCTTTTTAAATGAAATCCTTCACTTTCCATGAGAAGGTGCGCTGCCTGATGTGCATGTGGCCACATGTGCTTTCCAAATCCCCTGTGTGCCGGGAGTGCAGAGGGGCAGAACGAATCGATGGAGACATTTTGCTGTGTTTGTTCTCCACACAGATGGTGGCAGAAGCTCAAAAGGTTTCGAAAGATGGGGCGGTATTTCCTCAACAATTTAGAGAGACAGCGGGATAGATTTCATCACTTTCGTGTGCGTAGCAATTCAGGTTTGGCAGGTGTGGTAAATGGGAAAACCATATGACCAAATCACATGACCAGAATGTCTGATCGCACCACCAGGAGATCCATTCGAGACAAAATACGGCAACAGCCGTGTCTTGTACGAGTGCTGAAATCTTTCCCATGACAAACGAGAAATGGCAAAACAGTCATCTTTGGTCAAGTGTTGTTTTCCTGCTGTGGGTGGAGATGACATCATCATTCAGAAAGAGAGGGATGATAAAATCTAACCGGGGCGCTCAGGTTTTACTTCAGCTGAGACTTCTTGAAGTAGAAGTACGGGCCTTGCAACAGTACAAAGCAGTACATGCATAACGCAGCGAGGCTCGAAGAACCCAGATGGCCTCGTGTAATGAATGGTAACACGCTCTTATGTGGTGACTCTGCCCTTTTCTACCAGCTTTGATTTCGCCCCACAAAGGTTATTCAGGTTCTGGAAGAGCGAAAATCTACACATCACTTTTTACACAATGTGACCTCGGTCGGCACTTGTGTGTTCATACCTTTCGTCGTCGTCAGTTAGCAATTAGCTGAGTGTATTTGCATACACTTCTTGCTAAACACGAAATAGTATGAGTAGTTTTTCTTTTGTGGTAGGTGTTCTCATCGGAGAAGAAGTATAACAGTATCAGTATCGATCCCTTTATCTAGTGACTCAACTTCTTGTACAATCTGTGCTTTTAAATCTAAGAGATACCCCCCCCTCTGTTTTTTCTTTCTCCCCAATTGTACCTGGCCAATCACCCCTCTCCAAGCTGTGCTGGTTGCTGCTCCACCCCCTCTGCCGACCCGGGGAGGGCTGCAGAGGGGTCTCCAGCCACTTCGTTTCACCTGACAGTGAGGAGTTTCGCCAGGGGGACGTAGCGCGCGGGAGGATCACGCTAATCCCCCCAGTTCCCCCTCCCCCCCGAACAGGCACCCCGACCGAACAGAGGAGGCGCTATGGCAGCGACCAGGACACATACCCACATCCGGCTTCCTACCCGCAGGCTCGGCCAATTGTGTCTGTAGGGACGCCTGACCGAGCCGGGGGTAACACGGGGATTTGAACCGGCGATCTCCGTGTTGGTGGGCAACGGAGTAGACTGCTATGCCACCCGGACGCCCCCCCCTCCCTTTTTTAATCTGACCTTAATCTAACCTTGATCTACGTCTCCTAATTTCATGTAACACAGGATTGCAGCTTTCACCCGGAGTCACCTGGTCAGTCTGTCTCACGTGGACGTGTTTTATAGATATGTACACCCCCTCCCCCCGCATGTGAAACCTCAGTGTATATTTTAATAAAGAAGTCGACGTGGAGCTAGCTCCAGCTTGCTGTTAACTAACCCAAATATCAAAGTGGCACGGCAGGCAGGAAAGAAGAAGAAGAAAAGAAGAAGAAAAGAAGAAGCGCAGGCTCTTAAAAGAGAGTGGAGAAAGAATATCAAAGATGGGGTGTGTGCTGGCCTGTGTAAAGCGGATCTATTTTTTATGAGAATACAATAGGCCGGCTCGATCAGTATGCACCGCAGCGTGCGAGAATGCAATCTGCTGATCTCGCTGCTATTTCTGCCTCACGCCGCGTGTAGGGCTGACTTTCTAAAGGGGCACTATCTTCTTGTTTGCTGTGTAGGTCAGTCGCGCTATCGACTGCGAGTGTTTGCAGGCGCACCAAATCTGGCGGTAATTCCCGAGGTCGCAGCCTGCAGGAGCCGCTGCGTCCACGTCGCGCCGGGTCTTAATACAGTTCTGAGAAATCAATTTGTTTTCATTTGCGAACAGAAATTCACAATTGCACGTCTGCGTGAATCACTCTGTGTGTGTGTGTGTGTGTGTGTGTGTGTGTGTGTGTGTGTGTGTGTGTGTGTGCATTGTCTGAACAGCTATTTGTTTCCTACCTCTTACGACTCACTCAACACCATCAGTCTCAGACTTTCTAGAAATTGTAAATAAGCGTGTGTGTGTGTGTGTGTGTGTGTGTGTGTGTGTCTTTGGGTATCTGTTTGTATGTGTATGGTTAAAATATACACTAAAGTTAGATTTTATTTGGGGATTGTGTATGTGTGCGCGCATGTGTGGGTGTGTGTGTTTATGTCTTTCATGTGTGTGTTTGGGTGTGCATGTGCACGTGTTTGTTTCTTTTGTTTGTGTATGTGTGTGTGTCTGTGTTCTTTGATTATGTGTGTGTGTCTGTGTTCTTTGAAATATACACTAAAGTTAGATTTTTAGGGAATTGTGTGTGTGTGTGCTTGGATTTTTGAGTGTGTGTGTGTGTGTGTGTGTATGTGTGTGTTTGTGTGTGGACGTGGTTGCTTCTTTGAGTATGTGTTTGTGTTTTTAAATATGTGTGTTTGTGCATGTAAGTATTTGTGTCATTTGTGTGTGTGTGTGTGTGTATATGTTTGAACTATACACTAAAGTTAGATTTTTAGGGAATTTTGTGTGTGTGTGTGTGTGTGTGTGTGTGTGTGTGTGTGTGTGTGTGTGTGTGTGTGTGTGTGTGTGTGTGTGCATGCTTGGGTCTTTGAGTGTGTGTGTGCACGTGGGCTTGTTTCTTTGAGTATATGTGTGTGTGTGTGTGTGTGTTTGTGTGTGTACACGAGCCTGGGTTCTCTTGGTGGGTGTGGGTGGTTCACTGCGAACCCATCAAAGCCAGTGAGATGAAGAGCGATGAGGAGAGCTCTGTGGTTAAATCACACGGGCTCTGCATGACGAGCAGCAGTGCATGCTGGGACGACACCGTCCAGGACTGCGCTGTTCTCCTGCAGAAGTCAATATACACAGATTTAATAGACTCCTATTAAATGTGGCGCTGTTTCCCCTCAAGCCGGTGGTAAAATGCTGCATATGTGCACCATGCCAAGCGCGGCGGCGATGCAGGGGAGAGGGAACCCGCGTCATTTATTCCACAAGACCTTCATTGGATGCACACAGTTTGTTCTGGATACAGATGCTAATTGCGTTTTAATGTGTCATTAAAAATAAACCCATAAATCAAGCGGTAGCCGCGTAATTGGGGTTTAAAGATTTAATGGCCCTTCAGGAGGCGTAATCCCACTTTTCAGAGGAGTGGGTCGGACTGTGTGGTTGGTGATATCGGGGCAAACGCAAATAAACGGCAAGTGATTCTGCTAACGCAAGGTGCTGTGCGGCGCCGGCGGCCCGCTTGTGAAGCCGTTGTCTGCTCGCAGTGTGGTGGTGAGATTAAAGGCTTTGCACACAAAATCCAAAAATTCCGTATGCATATTTTAATCCATCGTCGTGGTCCAGCAGCTCCAAAAAATCTCTAAGATCTCATTGATGGATATGAAAAAAGTGCAGAAAATTGAAACTGTTCTGGAAAATTTTGAAAACGGACAATAATTTCAGAGTTGGTGTAGACTTAATGGACGAAACGTGAGGTTTTAGACTTGCTGTGCAAAGTTGAATACAGGGCAGCACGGTGGTTCTGTGGTTAGCACGGTTTCTTCACAGCAAGAAGGTCCTGGGTTCGAACCCTGGGGTCGTTCAACCTTGGTGGGTCATCCCAGGTTGTCCTCCGTGTGGAGTTTGCATGTTCTCCCCGTGTCTGCGTGGGTTTCCTCCGGGTGCTCCGGTTTCCTCCCACAGTCCAAAGACATGTAGGTCAGGTGAATCAGCTGTTATACATCGTCCCTAGGTGTAAATGTGTCGGCCCTGTGATGGACTGGCGGCCTGTCCAGGGCGTCTCCCCGCCTGCTGCCCAATGATGGCTGGGATAGGCTCCAGCATCCCCGTGACCCCGATTGGGATAAACGGCTTGGATAATGGATGGATGGATGGATTAATACAGGTAAATGAAAGTGAGTTTACATATGTAAATGTGCATGAAGGTGACCTTGTCTTCTGTTGTGATGAGCTTGTAGTTAAATGTTTGGAGGTGAACTTTTATTTTGTTGTGCAGGCTGCGGCAGCAAATTTCCTTCCAAGGTGTCTGTCTGTCTGTCTGTCTGAATGCCAGTTACATCTACAGCATCCAAGAGCACTGACTAGTATTCATATTGCATGTCCTCTGAAGTGCAGCTAGTGAGTGTGTTACTTATATGGGGTTCAGATGGAAATTAGCTGGACAATATAGATATCAGTCATGCAGTAGAGACTGTCTATGGATTAAGGTAGGCCTGGAAAAGAAACCCTAGCAGGCCTGTCTTGAATGAACCATTTTGAAGAGGACATGGATGGTAGTGTTTCAGCGTAGGAAAAAAAACAGGCGAGAAGGAGTGTGCATGTTAATATGGGTTCGTAGGTTAATTGGTGCAGTTCCTTAAACTCCTCGGAAAGCCAACAGCAAGGTCTTGAACTTGATGTGGGCAGCAGCCAGGGGCCGGTGTAAAGACACCAAGAGAGAAGGGATGTGTGCACATAAATCAAACACGTGGCATCGTTCTGGATTCTTTGCAGCATCCGGATCGCACAGACCGGGAGAGCGGCGACAATCGACTGACCAAGAGGGACTAGGAGCCAGAGAGGACCAGACCAGAACCAAGGGTGGACTTGGATACATTAGTACTACAGCTAGAGTCGCACAGGTAGGTGTGTGTGTGTGTGTGTGTGTGTGTGTGTGTGTGTGTGTGTGTGTGTGTGTGTGTGTGTAACTGCACAACTAACTGCACTCTCTTATTCCTGGTGGCATCCTTGTAGACTTTGTTGTTGCTCTTTTGTTGTCTGACTCTTCAGAACACTTTGTCTTGTGTGTTCTTTATGTTGAGCGTCCAGCCGTCACATTCGTCATGTGGGCTAAACTAAAAACATAAGTTATCCTGACATGCTGTCCTTAGCAGTAATGCCCTGCAGATAAAAACGAACAGAAACAGCAGCAGTAGCCAAAGAGAGTTTATCTCCAGTCCCGTCCAACCAAAAGTTTCGTGGCCGCCATTAAAAAGCGTTTATCGGGGGGTGGGAGGTGGGAGTGGGATGATGATATGCAATGTTATCACCTGTCAGTTTAAGACATGCTGGGAGTATGGTGTGAATCACACGGATTAAATCTATCATCACACGGCGTCCGGGTAGCGTGGCAGTCTGTTCTGTTGCCTACCAACACGGGGATCGCCGGTTCGAATCCCCCGTGTTGCCTCCGGCTTGGTCGGGCGTCCCTACTGGGAAGCTGGATGTGGGTATGTGTCGTGGTCGCTGCACTCACGCCGCTTCTGGTCGCTCGGGGGGCGCCTGTTCGGGGGGGGGGGGGGGGATGAACAGCGTGATCCTCCCACGCGCTACGTCCCCCTGGTGAAACCCCTCACTGTCAGGCGAAACCCCTCACTGTCAGGCGAAACCCCTCACTGTCAGGTGAAAAGAAGCGGCTGGTGACTCCGCATGTATCGGAGGAGGCATGTGGTAGTCGGCAGCCCTCCCTGGCTCGGCAGAGGGGGGGTGGAGCAGCGACCGGGACCGCCTGGAAGAGTGGGGTAATTGGACGGGTACAATTGGGGAGAAAAAAGGAGGGAAAATCCCCCCCCCCCAAAAAAAATCCATCATTATGGACACACACACACACACAGAGTCTGGACTGTAGCACATTGTACCGTATGTTGGTTGTTGTTTGTGGAAGGTGGAAGATAAGCTGCTGAGATCTTCCCGTCAGACCCAGCTACCCTGATCTGTTGTTTCAGCAGAATTAGGAGGATCGACACTGGATTATTGTTGGGGCTGAACTAACACTGCTTGGGACCGGACTTAGATGTTCCGTGCGTTTTCCACCGTCGTCAGAGTGATGTGATGGGGAATGAAAGGCTTTTCTGTGCACACAGACCGAGGAGGAATGTAGCACGCTATTGAACTCTGCTGGAGACGCCGTAATTACGGGAGGACATATCGCCATTCGCCGTATGAATCGGGGTGGGGATTAAAGAAATTCCAAACTGATTACATTTTGGCAAGAGGAACTTTTTCGCTGAAACCCCACGTTGCTTTGGTGCCGTGTCGGACCAGCCCTGTCATGCGGCTGTTGAGTGATTTGTCATACGGCGATGATGGGGCTGGGGCGAAGTAGAATTAAAAATTAATCTGACAACCAGCCTCTATTTTACCTAGGCATCTGCAACACGGCCGGCGTAATACACACGTTATGAAGAATGACAATCAAATAATGCAAATTATATTGATTTACCCTGGCTCATGTAAATGAAGTTATCTTCTTGTGTGTCTGTAACAGGAAGTGCTCAGTGTTTTGTGGCACATTAGTGTGAAGCCGGCCTTCTCAGCACTACACAAGCTGTGTGAGATTACAAAACAAAAGCGTGCTGTGCAGCCGTTGCGGGCGCTTTAATTTGTAGTACTACTTTGTTGTGTTGCGAATATTTCTGAACAAAGGCACAACTAATGAAGAACATTTTAGTCTAATGATCAATAATTGGGGGAATTTACCGAGGGCGGATGAATGGAAGGCGCTGGACCGTGAAAAGAAAATCAGCCAGACGACGTCTGTGAGAGGAAATAAAGTAGGGGGGGGGGGACTGCTATACTATGCACGGAGCCAACCTTAAATGTCTGCATGTTCATTTTCTCTCTCATCGACTCGATTATGTAAAATTCGAGTGATCAGGAACAACTGGAGGGAAGGACCTCATGGAGGACTCGGAGAGAGACAGCGAGCGAGAGACAGCGAGAGAGAGAGAGAGAGTGTGTGTCTTAGAATTCGAGTCATTTTTGTTGTCATCCCATAGCAATGTGTCATTGTCACACGCTTTATCTGTCAGCTGCACTCTTGCCCATGGACAGCTCTGGGCCCCTGTGGGAGACTTCATGGCGGCTTTTTCCTTTTTCCCTGCGTCGGCCCGTGGCAGGTGTGGAGTCATCACAACTCTATTAGCTCCAGCACAGCAATAAAATCACATTAACCCGCTACTCCGAGAGCACCCCCCCCGCCCCCATTCTGCTCATTACCCGGGTGGGGCTCTGGGGTGCTGTGCAGCAGGATTGGTGGTGGACGTCTACTACCGGGGGATGCCTCAATGTGCCGGGCACCGGATCAGGTGGGGAGGTGGTGTTGGTGGTGGGGCGCCGGAGGAAATGAAGGCATCAAACAAACGGCTGGAGTTAGATCACACACCGCTCTGGGCCTCTCTCTCTCTCACTCCCCCCCCCTTTTTTTTGGGCTTTCTCTCCTCTCATGCTTGCCTGAGAAAAAGATGAAATCCCCTCTCACGCTCCCCACCGCTAACATCACGCCACAAAAGACGAGTATAATGGCTACCCACATGAGCCCCAGCCCCTCCACTCCCGGCCCTCTCTGTTGGCCGTTGAGACAGGCCGTTCCATTCGCACCCCTAATAAAGAGACCATTTGGTGCTGGTTTGGTGCTCACAGGGGTGGTGGTGGTGGTTTGTGGGGAGGGGGGGGGCTCTCCATGGGGGTGGGGGGGGGGTTGGTGTGTAATCCCAGGTTTGACAACTAGAAAGGAACCAATGAGAAGATGCCTCGCAGGGCGGTCCAAATCCACCCGGGTCAGTGGTAATTAGCCGGCGGGTTTCTCCCGCCCCCACTGGCCGAGCATTGCTGAGAACCAGCCCTTTTTTTTGGGGATCCGGTGATGTCACGGAGGTGCAGAATGGCGAGGGTCGGGCCGGGGGCCTCATTTCGGGGCCCCTCAAGGAGTCTGTACCGCACCTTCACTTTTTTTTTCCCTTCTTTTCATGGTGTGAATCCTTTCATGTAGAGATTGGGTGGTGATTAGAAGTTCTGTAACTTTGTTTAAGCGGAACCGCGTTCTGTTGAGATTCTGTTTAGGCTCCATCTGTGCATAATGGCGTTTGATTCTTTTTAGCCCCCCCCCCAGCTCTCCTTTTCATTAATTGATTTGGAGAAGTAGATTTCATAAGTGTTTACCCTGGCAGAGAGCCAAAAGCGACACCTTAACAGAGGATGATGAGTACACATTTTTAAATAGGGTAAAGTGAAGCGCACACCATCAAACAATCACCGTAATTACTCCAGAAAGCGATAACGCCGCACACTGCTGCCAATGTTCCCATTTTATCATACACAACAACACTCCCACTGAAGGTCCTGATGACTTCTACGACGCTCTGGCATCTGCCAAAAGTTTATGGGGTATATGGGATGTGCGTGCCGGTCATTTTCTTCGTTTTAAACGAATTTCTCTTCTGCGTTTTTGAGGAATGTACAAATCCAGACATGAATGCGTGTAATATTCAGCCATATTGTTACTGCTTTCATTCCATAAGCTTTTGGCGTCCAGCTCGGAAATGCTTTCCAAGTAATTTCATAAAACGTTTCAATGGGAGGACAAAAAAAAAAAACGCAACAATAATAACATACAAATACAATAACACAAAAATACAGCTTGAAGTTCAAATTTTGTTTACCGACTTTTTGGGGGCAAGCGGGACAAAGAGGACGGCCAAATCGACGTTGAAGGTATCCCACCGCCATTGAGATTACTCCACTCCTAGGCCCTTCACTTCATTCCCCACCCATTCAAGAATCACATTAAGGTGGATTGCTGTTTTATTGCTTTTAGGTTTTCAATTAGGCCAGATAATTTGCGTCCACCTCTTTTAGATTAGATTTTAAATGAGAAACATGTTGTGCCATTAATTATCACAATTCTTATTTTGTGGACAAAGCTCTTTAACGCCCATCTACAGAGAGAGAGGAAGGCAGAGAGTGGGGGGGGGGGAGAGAGAGAGAGAGAGAAGAAGAGCTGTAGGTGGGGTGGAGGGTGCGCAAATGCAAATCTCTCCCATTCTTGCCTGGCTAATGTGATGACAGTGCCGGGGGCTGCTGGGTAGTGGACAGGCCAGGTGATTAGCTGGGTAATAGTGAGAAGGGGGTGGTGAAAAGTGATGGGGCTGCCTAGCCGGTGTTGTATCTGTCACTCCGCCTGGCACCCCACCACCCCAACGGGTGTGTGTGTGGGTATGTGTGGGTATGTGCATGCATGTGTGTGGGTCTTGGCGTGTTTTATGAACGGGGTGCGCATGCATGTATTTGTTTGGTTAATGGTCAGTGCGGGTGGTGGCCAGCTGTTTAAGAAAGATGCTTGGTCGTAGCTGGCTTGTGATGGCGGCGGCCTCGTAAGCGCGTCAGTTCTTCCTGTCGCCGTGAAGCAGAATTCACCAAACATCCGATTGTTCAACCGCTACATAAGGAGTATGGACTGTGTTAAGATCATTTGGAGAGGTTAGTTTTACCAATAGCGATAATGTGTTGCTAGAATGTAAAGCCTCACACACACACACCCACATTCGCGCACGCATAACAAACACACACTTTCCCCTCTAGCTAACTGAAGTGCTAACAGTTCACTTCACTCCCACACAGTTTTGAAAGTGGGTCAGGCTGCTATGTAGTCACTGCGGTTATCACTGCTGTATATTGCACTGCTGCTGCTGTATAGAACAAGCATCTGCAGATGACACACTGCAATTGTGTGTGTGTGTGTGTGTGTGTGTGTGTGTGCGTGCCAACAGTACATATCACAACCCGTGTACCTTCCATCATATATATCTGTATGCTCTGTGCACATTGAATTCCTCAGGAGTCTTGGGGTGCTTAACGTGCGATAATGACCCCGCCGGCTGAATTTAAATCAGATTACTCTGCTCTCATGGGGCAGCCCGTGTGTGTGTGTGTGTGTGTGTGTGTGTGTGTGTGTCTCTCTCTCTCTCTCTCACATTAAAGGCTCTTTTTCTCTAGAAGCTTCTGCTTCTGCAGGAGTATAGATGGTGGGGAAGTGAGTCAGAGGGGCTTGTGAAGACATAGTGGAGGATCTGTTTGCTGCAAGCTGTTTTGCTCACCTCTTGAGAGAGCGACACGTGAATGCTGTGGTTTGACTGGTCCATGGGAGGATGGAGGATAAGTCCCGAAAGCCAGAGGTGACAGATGGATGTGTATAAATATATAAACTTTTTTTCCTGCATCTGTATTGATATTCTGCTCCTCATTAGTTGAGCACTTCTATCAACACCATTGACGGTTTCGGGGAAAAAAAACACTATATATATATATACGGGATGTAGACGAAGACAAGCTCGCAATGTGTGTTTTGTGATATGTAATGCACCATTACAGAATTTAGTCGTGTTAATTTATTTGCACAATTAAAAGAAAAATTTCAGAAAATCACTAGAAGAACACCCTAGAAACCAGCTACAGCACCCTAGCAATGCCATAGCAACCACTTGGAACACTTTATTTATCCAAACTAGAAGAAATTTTTCCCTATAGTGCCCAAAACCCATATTCCGCCTGTGATGTTGATATGAATTAGTTTGAATAAAACACACTTCACATTGACAGTGTTTGAGGTGGTTTTCCAAAAACAAACAGAGCAGTTGGTACTTGCAAATGTTTCTTGCTAAATGGTAGCTAGGGTGTGCCAGGTGGTCGCTAGAGTGTTGCTTGTGGGGTGCAAGTATTTTCCAAGTGGTTGCTATGGCATTGCTAGGGTGTTGTAGCTGGTTGCTAGAGTGTTTCAGGTGCTTGCCAGGACATTGCTAGGTGGGTACCAAGATGTTTCTTGGTGTTGCTACGGTGTTGTAGCTGGTTGTTCCCAGGCAGTTGCAAGCATGATCCATGTGATTGCTAGGGTGTTGCAGCTGGTTGCTAGCGTGGCAGAGTTGAAGATGCTAAGATTTTCACTGGGAGTGACGAAGAAGGACAGGATAAGGAATGATTATATTAGAGGGACAGCTCAGGTTGGACGGTTTGCAGACAAAGCAAGAGAGGCAAGATTGAGATGGCTTGGACATGTGCGGAGGAGAGATGCTGGGTATATTGGGAGAAGGATGCTGAATATGGAGCTGCCAGGGAAGAGGAAAAGAGGAAGGCCAAAGAGGAGGTTTATGGATGTGGTGAGGGAGGACATGCAGGTGGCTGGTGTGACAGAGGAAGACGCAGAAGACAGGAAGAAATGGAAACGGATGATCCGCTGTGGCGACCCCTAACGGGAGCAGCCGAAAGTAGTAGTAGTAGTAGTAGTAGTACTAGTAGTAGTAGTAAGCGTAGTAGTAGGCGTAAGTGATGGTGGGAGTTTGAGGATTAGTAGTGTTAGAAGAAGTAAGAGTAGTTGGAGGAGGAGTTGCAGTAGCAGTTATAGTAGGAGTTTGAAGATTAGTCAGAATGTCAGAATGAGGAGAAGTAGCTGGAGGAGTAAGAATAAGGAGTAATAGTAGGAGTTGAGGGGAAGTGTAGGAGTATTGGGAGTGTTAAAAGGAACAGGAGCATTTTGTGGAGGAGTAGGTGTAGTAGAAGGAGTATAAGTAGGAGCAATAGTAAGTTGGAGGAGTATGAATGGTTGGAGGAGTAGTAGGAGGAGGAGTTGTAGAAGCTGGAGAAGTTGGAGGAGTAGGAGAAAAAATAGTTCAAAGAGTAGAAGGAGTAGGAGTAATATTATGAGCACTTGAAGGAGCAAAGGAGTATAAAGGAATATGAGATTTGTTCAATACTAAAAAAGAAAACACAATTTGTTAAATGTAGCAAAATATTCATACATTTAAAAAATATTGAAGTTGTTCAGACATTTAGTAGATATTCAGTTTTGCCATATTTAACATTTAAGTATCATCTTTAAGTAAATTCATAAAAGTAATAAATCTGATAAATTTAATGAGTTTCAGCTTAACTGAAGATCAGAAATGGACAATGTGCTCCTGAAAACATGAATAATTTTGTCCCGTTTGGTGCCCCATACAGGGAAGCCTTGGCAGCTTATTTGAAGTCTTCCCCTGGGGTTAACAGACAGTTAGAGTAAAGATCAAATAAAACTCACTAGAATATACAATCAATAAAACGACAGAAGAGAGCACAAGACAGCCGTATTAATAAAACAACTAGAAGAAAAAGTAAGAAGAGAGAGAACAAGGAATATGATATGATTTTAAACTGGGGAACGATGTGGCTGGATTCCATAATATGTGCTCCTCTTCACCGAGTTGAAAACTGACAGAGTAGAGAGGAAAAAAAGGAAACAGATTACTGGCATGTCGACTGGTATATGTGTGAGCTTGAGGACTGAAATGTAATATTATAATTTGGGAAGTAATTCAGAATAACGAATGAAATAATTAAATAACATTTATTTCAAGGACAACTTCTCTTGCGGTGCGTCTGCTGCGTGTGTGTGGTGTCCCCTCCGATGTCTTCTAGTAGAAACTTGCAGTTTTTTGCAGATTTTTGCTTGATTGTATGAATACAATTTCTATTGACAAAACTAAAATGTGTCTAAAATGACACACTTTCCCTTTCCTTTTATGACAGAATTCATAATTTTACCGTGTTGTTACATGAGCAGCTCCTATTTGCCAAGAGAAGAGGTTTTATTTTAGACATGGCGCAGTAATCTCAACAGGAAACGGGCCCTTTGGGGGTCGGTTCTTTGTCTCAGATCCCAGCAATTAAAGCACGCTGACCTAATTATAACCTAAATCATAAATGTTTCCCACCCAAAGCTTTTTCAATATTTTCTTGTTTTGTCTTTTGAAGTTGTAGCAATGAAAGGAACAGCTAATCCAATATGTGCACAAAGGTAAATCTCTATTACCTTTTTTCATGCAATTCTTGTACCCCAAAGTTCCTGTTTCCTGCATGCTATTTAAACCTATTTCTTTCATTCTATCATGTCAGTAATTGAAAAAATACATCACAGCCTATATGTGCTGCTTTTCTATTTCTTTGCTAATGATATAATCTGCAGCCTTGTTTAAACCTTTGAATCATTCATTACCTAGTGTCATAGATGTGAAGCACTACTGTTGTGTGACTTGTGAACAAATTCATTTGCAATTGTTGATAGGTCTAGTGTTGACTGCACATTTTCAGTTAAGTAGCTAATGGTACGCACCATTTGCATCATATCCTGATTGGACGCTTAACACTGACATTGTGGAATGAATGCTTTTGCAGCGGTTCAACAGAGCTAAAGTTAGCTTGTCTGAATCATGTTTTTAGCTAAGCGACAACCCAAAACAAACAAGCAGACACATCAGAAACAAACTTTTATCAAAAGGTTGATTTGTTTGAGCATTTTAAAGGTGATGGAGAACGTCTTACTTTCGTCTCTGTCGATGCCGTTTCTATGAAATCCTACCTCAAATAAAACTGCATGGGTGATACCAAGGGAGAGAATGTGAATGATAGGCTAAGAGTGGTGTGGGTGCAAAAAAATATACATTTAACCAATTTGTTTTCATTGGTTTTAATGCAATTGCCAGTACCAGTTGAATCTAAAATCTGAGTTCCTGTCACTGTTGCAGTTACTTAAAGTGATCCCTAAATGATTGACTGCTCGATCCAAGAAACAGGAAAGTACTTAGAGGCAGCGTGTTGGCCTCAGACTGGGTTTCTCCTACCATCCTTGGATAAAGAGGGTCAAGACCCATTTGTTCAAGCTTGACCACAAGGACCTTCTGCAAAACAGCAGAGGAAAACAATTTTGCATGCTAGCAGAAACTACATATTTATATACGACAGTCAGTTACAGTTGTGTGTGTGTGTGTTTGTGTGTGTGTGTGTGTGTGGGGGGGAATGGAATTACAGGACATAGCCCACTAGATTTAGTACCCTAGTCCTTGCTGGTAATGATATAGTCTTTTATTGTTGACAGGTGACTCAGAATGTATTCAAAGGCTTTTGCAAGGGAAAGTAACAGATGTCTATTCCAGGACATAGACTTGTATTGCAATGCTTCATCAGCATGGCTTTAATAGTAACAGGTAGCTTGTCAGTGGAGTCGTTTTGTAGCCACAAGTTACAGCATTTTTAACTGACCATGTAGCTTAGCCTTTAATTTCATGTTCATCTTGCCACTTCAGTCCACTCCTCTTAAGTAGTGTTGCTGGCTACTTAAGGATGCTGATACCCAAACAGTGTGTCAATTTTTTCCCCATCACGGTGTGCATGCTACTACCGTCATGGGCTATGTGTCTCAAAGAACTGAGAGTGAAGTTTTGTAGGATGCGCTCCCAACTGATGTATGGACACATGGAGTACAAAAAATAATGTTACAGAGGTGAGGACATGCTGTAGCTAGCTAGCTATATAGTTAGCCTAGTTTTACCCATGACACTTTTAGGATACGACTAATCCCCAGAACCTAATCGCTACTTGCTGGTCCCCCGCCTTTCTCGTTGAACACCGCCTTGCTTACGATGTGCGTGCTACTGCCGTCATGGGCTATGCGTCTCAAAGAACTGAGAGTGAAGTTTAGTAGGATGTGCTCCCAACTGATGTATGGACACATGGAGGACAACAAATAATGTTATAGAGGTGAGGACATGCCGTAGCTAGCTAGCTATATAGTTAGCCTAGTTTTACCCATGCCACTTTTAGGATATGACTAATCCCTGGAACATAATTGCTACTTGCTGGTCCCCCGCCTTTCTCATTGAACACCGCCTTGCTTCACCTACACGCGCAGCACAGGTTGGCTGTGGGTCTGGACGGTTTCATGCTTGTTTACATTAAAAAGCCCATGTCTCTAATGCCTGCTTCCTTTTTTCTCTTATCTTTTTCAGCCCCTCCTTTTCTTTTTGACCTTTTCTTGTCCATGGCGTTCGTTGGCCATCTGACTGATGTGTGCTACTTTTGCATTAGTCTAGAATGTTAACGAGCATTAACTAGCTTGTTTGTGATTGGCCAGTGAGCCCAGTCCCGGAACACGCACACAGCACGCTCTCACGCGCACCCTGAGTGACAGGCACACAGGGCCTGTCCTGGATTTTTTTGATGGTCCATCGGCACACCGGGATTTGTCCCAATATGCCCGATGGCCAGTGAAACCGCTGGTGTCGGGGAACTTGGGGCAATTGAATCAGAGTGACAGTTTAATGATCCCTTCCTCTCATCAAGAGCCCGAGCTACTTAATCCATGTTTTGTGGCTTTTTGTAATTTGACTTCCGCTCCAGCTCCCCAAGATACTTGTAATTACTGAAAATAATTAAGTTTGTGTCGATGGGAAACACAACCAGAGCCGAACGGGACCAGGAGAAGAGTGCTACTGTTGTGCCAGTTTGGCGGAATGACAGTGATCCAAAACTGCAAGGACAACAAGCCAGACACACTATTTAAATATTTGGTGGAGTGAAATTAAATGTGACGTGATGAGAAGAAAAGGGGAGTGGACCCCACTGCCTCAGCCAAGGTGGTTGTAATTAACTGGCGTGTGACAGAAGCACAATTGATACACAAACGTGTTGATGACAGAGCTGTGATGTTGTGATGCCGCGCTCCTTTCCACGCCCAGTCGGGGAAAGGCTCATTGTTTCCGCTGTCAGTTTGAGATCACAAAAGCTCTCCCCCGCGATCGAGAACATTCCCTAATGGCAGTCTGTATAACTCATGACTTATTTGCATGCACAGAGGTGAAATCTCTCTTTGAGAGGTGCAGATAAGGAATAGCTTAGATGGTTTAGACCGCCATGTTTATTTGGGCGAATGTGGTCTTGCACAGGCTGTTTCGATAATTCACAAAAAAACAAGTCGATTACTTTCTTTTTTTCCCTTTTGTATATATTTTCTACACTGTGTTTATTCCATATACATTTCTTATTCTACATATATTTTATGTTTTTCCTCCACCTGTTGTCATACAAACCACATAGCGTTGCATCTTGATGGACAAAATATGTTTTATAAGTGACGTTTGATGGATTAATTGATTGATGCCCGTGGATCACAGAGTGAGGCAATCAAAACCTCCAGCTGCTGAAAACAGGTGCTGCACCAGGGAGCTCCCTCATGCATTCAGTGAATGCACCCTGTACAAACACAGGTAACGACAAACAAAACAAAACAAAACAAAAACAAAGTCGGACCATTGTGTCTGACCTTGTCTTTGTTACAGCTATATTTACAGCGTGTCTTAGAGACTCGGCTCTGCTGCAGTGCTGGCATCGCTTGGATTGTTGCCTGGACTGCCGACTTCATATTGGCAATGAGTAAAGGAGGAGGGGCAAAAAAAGAGTTTTGGGAGCAGAGGGCCATGGGTCGCAGCCTTGGCTGACCGCTGTGCCACTGCCGATGTCCTCCAGAGCCGTCCAGCTGTGCAAATGAGCTTGGGAGCAACAGCTTCACGTGTCAGGCCAAGTCACACACATGAAAACCATTTCCACTGGTTGTGGTCAATATATTTGCTTTCAGGCTTTGTCACAGCCAGCTTCTTTGGCCATATTACTGTGTGCCGCTGCGTTGTAAATACCCTCATGTGGAGCCATCTGTCGAGTCTGAGCCAAGCTGAAGAAAAGAGCCTCAATGATGTGCTCAGGGTGCCAACCTTTGTCTCATGCTCTAGGACCCGTGCAGGCTACCGGGAGCACCACAAAAGGGGGGTGGGGGCATGAGGCGTCTGTGTATTTTTAACCATAGTCTCAACGGCTATCCTCCCAAGCCCACATCCAGTGAATGTACCACTATCCTCCATGACACGCCACTAACAGCCCGTCTGTTCGCAACCGAGATGCTTTTTGAGGACTAAAAAGTCTTCGGGCCTGTTGAATTTAGTCCGTATCCCTCGAGGGCTGATATTTTTGCTATGTGCCTCCTTGGCGTAAGGTATTAATCCTCATTAGGATGTAGAGAGCCTCTCATTGACTGCTGCGGGGTCTTTGAACTGGGGGTAGCAAGGAGGTGTTGGTGGAGATGGAAGGAGGTGTGTGTGTATGTGTGTGTGTCGGGGGGGGGGGTGCTCCTGCGAAGAACGGCCCAGTTCTGTCCAGGGAGGGTCCCCCAAAGGAGCGGAAAGGAGGAGTGGAGGATATTGGAAATGCACTGTTACTGTGGGTGTGTGATTGATGGAGTACTTTTTAGAGTACAATCCACTTAGCTGCTTTTGTGGCCTGTTCCGGTCCGGGAACGAGGGGATTTGTGCACCTATTCCACAGAGCAGTGCAGTGTGTTACATAATTTAGGTAGCACAAAAACAGCGTTGTGTAGGATGGGTAGTAGACTGAATTCAAGTCGTTGTTTGTATTAGTTTTAGGCTCATCATGGTGGTATTTATGAGGGGGTTTTTTTTGTCAGGCGGCCTTCATTTTGGATGGGAAAGCTTTTAGAAACCGGAAAATCCCAGTTCAAAATGGAAACCCGCCAAATGCAGAAGACCAGCGTTCCTGGCACAATGTTTTTTTTTGTTTTTTTTTTGTTCCCTGATCAAGGGCGTTGTGCTAATGAGCGGCGGCTGGCTCTTCCAGAGTGCTCTTCATGGTGCACATCATGTGCTAAGTGTATGAAAAAGCAAATATTTACAGACGGACATAACGTAAAAACTCACCATTCGAAGTTTTGATCCACTGGATGAAATCACATTTCTCTTGGGCGGGGGTGCACAAAACATTAACGCTATCGCAGACCATCGAACCCTTGGTTATCTTGTGTGTTATGGAGGAAATGGAATATGGAGATTTTTCCAAATGAAAGGTGACACCGGCCTATAATGAGCTAGATGTGATGAGTAATAAATAACTGCCACAGTGTCCAATTTCCAAACAAGGTTATATCGGTGCATTATGGGAGATGTGGGCTTTATTTCAAGCCTGTGCATGACTGATATGCATGGCTTACTTTTGTAATTGTCTTGGTGCGTTGGACCCAGAGACGGACATAGCAATCTTTTCAGCCTAGCAACGCAATATGTGCCAAAACGGCCTCAAAAGTGAATTATCACTTTGCACTCTGCCACGGGCATTCAGGTGCCTCGAGAGATGATCTCCGCTGTCACGCCGTCGTGGATCTATCACGTCAGGAACAAAATAGTATCGACTAATCACACACTTCCACAGCTTCGCTACGGCGGTGAAGCAGGCGGCCCATCGCCTCGGTAGTTAGAGGAAAGGTAGGTCACTGTGGGTCACTTTGAAACTGCTAGTGCAGTGTGTGTGTGTGTGTGTGTGTGTGTGTGTGTGTGTGTGTGTGTGTGTGTGTGTGTGTGTGTGTGTGTGTGTGTCTCTCAGAGGAATACAAGAACAAGCAAATGCCTAATCACCGTGTTCAACATCCTCACACTGTGTGACTGTGTGCAATACAATACAATACAATACAGTACAATACCTAACAGTATTATCTCCTTTTTTTTGCTTCTAATTTTAACTTATCTTAAATAATTTGCTATGTTATAATATCAGGGGTGGCGCAGTGGTTAGTCATAGTCGCCTCACAGCAAGAAGGTCCTGGGTTCGAGCCCTGGGGTAGTCCAACCTTGGGGGTCGACCTCTGTGTGGAGTTTGCATGTTCTCCCCATGTCTGTGTGGGTTTCCTCCGGGGGGCTCCGGTTTCCCCAATGACTACTGGGATAGGCTCCAGCGTCCCTGAGAGCAGGATAAGCGGTTCGGATGATGGATGATGGATGGATGGATAATTATCAGTAACATAAAAAGAATATATAGTAGACTTTTGATGTTGTGTCTCATACAACATATTAAATTCCTTATAAAGTCTCTTAGCAAACACAAACAAATTTGTATTCTGATCCTGATTCTGTTATGGCGGCAGGAGCGCTGTGGGCGTGTGCCATCATTTACACATAAATAAGTCTACCGAGTTGCCCTCGAGGCGTACAACCACTAATCCACAGTTTTGTGTCATCCTGGAGATCCCTGATAGAAAAGCGAAGACTCCTCCTTAATGTTTTTCTTTTTTGATGCGGCAACTGTCGAAGACCGTCACGGCGATCCCGCCAGGATCCAGAACAAGCCAAATATGGTGTCTGTAATCAAGCTCTGCAGAAATTTTCCATCTATTTCTCTTCCTCATGCAGAACAGCCTAGCTTTTCAAAAAGTGCGTTGTCTGTCATTTATCATGCCCATTTTGATTTAATATGCTGTATTCGGCAGGCTGTGTCTGAACAAGTCAAGCGGGGCACATTTTAATATCAGTAATCCTGTTATTTGTGCATCTTTATTCAGGCCAGTGAATTTTTGAACTTTTAATAGCTACTTATTGGTTTCACGGATTAACATTGTACAGAGCCCTAATAGGATTTCCCTGCAATTCTTCCAGTTTTAGCTCATTTGAATGTCAGCAATGGCTCAGGGAATATGACCATTTATATGTTTTGATTGTGTTTTTTTCTTTCTCTTTTTTCTTCCCTTTTATCAGGAAAAAACATCTCGGGTCAGTTCTGCTCCACATGTTATTTTGCAATCTCGTTTTGTTGTACTCTTGAGATCCGGTTTGGCTTGATTTGTATGCTAAAAATCTGTAATCGTGCTCTTGATATGCTGGATGGACAATTGTTGGGGAGAGAATGGGCCACCCACTTCAGTGTTTCAGAGAGATGGTGTGTGTGTGTGTGTGTGTGTGTGTGTGTAGGGGAAATGTGAGAAGTGTGAGAAATGACCAATGACAAGCGCGCTGGTCTGGTCAGCTGCCAACTTACCTCAATGGCAAAATTTTGTATGAACAAAAAAACTCATTAAGTGATGACATGTTCATGGGTCGGTATTCAACACCAGCTGGGACCGGGTCGACTAAAGAGAACACGCTCATATGTCACAGACGCACAGTGACATATGGAGCGTATTTATGGAAGAAAAAAAAAAAAACATAATCCGGCTGAAGTTGCTCCAAGTCACGGACTGGGAAGAGAAGTTGTCAATCAAAATCTAATCAACGCGGCTGTAACGCTGATCTCTGACCAGCTCCGCTTCCTGTAGCTACAGCCCAGGTCTAAAATGGTGGACTGGCCTTGAATGTTGGAACGTGCTGTCCCCTGCATCACCACAGGGGGAATTAAGAAGGTGTTTACCATGTCTCACGATCGAAATGTGCAGCTAAGCCAGTTCAGGCGACTCATTCATAGTGACAGTGAAAAAGCCGTGACACTTTTCATTTAGAATAGAATAAGATGTCTGGGTAACGTAGCGGTCTATTCCGTTGTCTACCAACACGGGGATCGCCGGTTCGAATCCCCGTGTTACCTCCGGCTTGGTCGGGTGTCCCCACAGATGCAACTGGCCGTGTCTGCGGGTGAGAAGCCGGATGTGGGTATGTGTCCTGATCTCCGTACTAGCGCCTCTTCTGGTCGGCAGGGCGCCCGTTCAGGGGAGAGGCAGAACCGGGGGGAATAGCGCAGTCTTCCCATGCGCTATGTCCCCCTGGCAAAACTCCTCACTGTCAGGTGAAAAGAAGCAGCTGGCAACACCACGTGTCGGAGGAGGCATGTGGTAGTCTGCAGCCCTCCCCGGATCGGCAGAGGGGGTGGAACAGCGACCGGGGCAGCTTGGAAGAGTGGGGTAATTGGCCAAGTACAATTGGGGAGAAAAAGGGGGGGGGGATTCCAAAATAAATAAATAGGGTGCAGCATAAACGGCGAGGGCAGCACTGGCTAGTCAGTTTTACACATGTGCTGGAGCCTTTCTGCAGTTTCGCCGTATGATGGAATAGCACAGTGAGTAAACAGCAGTATGCCATATCAAACATTCTCAGATGCAATACCAGTTGACCTTATTAAACCTGGTTCTTGCATTAAACTTCTATATTTCCTGCAAGTACCTCAAGGATGAAGTAGATTTTCATGAAGAACAAAAGTGTGTCATGATGCCATCATCCGGTACTCCCTCCACAGGCTGAAAGACAGGCGCCTGGAAGGAAGACATTGTGTTGCAAAGCTTCGCCAACAAACCTTTATGAGTCTCGCTGGTGGTCCGACTTATCAAGTGTCACCTTGATCTAATGAGAAAAACAGAGAAATGGCGAGGGAACACGACGACCGGCCTCGGGAGAAATCATCCCTAATGGTCTTCATCGTGCTGTGAAGACTTCATCGAGTTGAGTCCATTCTGATGTTTTCTGTTTTTAGACCAATATTAGAGATGTGCGATTTCCTCGTGCCTTGGTGACTTTCTGCCGTTTGATCCGTCACACGCCGACGGTTAAGTGACAATTAGCGAGCGCCCGTACTAATTATTCCGTCAGCGAGCATGCAGCCCACTGAAGCGGTGTTCGGTGTTTGCCAAATGACAGGCGGCAGTGGGGGGATATTTTCCAGTGGTTTGACACGGTGTCTGGAGCGCGGGCCTCCTCGCAGGGCGCAGGGACTGGACTTTGGCTCCGGCTCCGTTCGTGCGGCTGTCCGCCTGCTGAGTCTGAGGAGCTCAGGGACCGAGCTGGGAATTTTCAGCCCTGTGACTGATGATGTTATATGTTGTGAACGGTCTGCTTTGCCCATTGGCCACCTGGCTGTTGCTAGAATAGAGCCGTCATCGTGCGCACACACACACAGACAGACACACACACACACACACACACACACCCTGCCCCCAACTAACCCAGACACACACACACACATATTGAAACAATCATGCACACAACATGGAGTCATTGCAGAGTTCACGTGGTGCATTTTGCTGAGTGAGTTGTTGCTGAGTGAGTTGTTTTGAAGGAGCTCAGCGTACGAAAAGTAAAAGACTGTAGATTCTCTCTTTTATGGGCAATTCTCGGTTAATAAATATTTCTTTGTCGAGAAATAATTAACCGTAAATCTGCCACTGAATTTGTCTGACAGTTATTTACTGAATGGACTCCTCCATTCAAATCAGAGGGTGAGCATGGGATCCGACCTGTGTGTGTGTGTGTGTGTGTGTGTGTGTGTGTGTGTGTGTGTGTGTGTGTGTGTGTGTGTGTGTGTGTGTGTGTGTGTGTGTGTGTGTGTGTGTGTGTGTGTGTGTACTTGAATTACTTCTCATTACCTTTTAATTTGTTCAGCCGTGTCTCCGGGGTTTAAGCAATTGCTCCTTTACACTCCTTAGTCTGTGCTTTAAAAATGATGAGTGAATCAGAAAAACGTTATCCGCTCTTTATTTATTTTACTACGTGGTGAAAAAAGAGAGAAATCTCGCCTGATCAAACCAATTTGAATTCATTGCAATAATTCCTTTGTGTTTGAAAATGGTGGGTTGGGTGCGTTGAATATCAGATGCGTGATTGCCAGGCCCCGCCCTTGGTCCTGCCGTTAACAGTGCTGCTTGCACGGGGCCCTGTGGACCCGGGTCCTAAAACCCGCCATGTCAGTCGGAAAATTGCTATCAGCATTGCTCAGGGATCTTCCACTCAACACAAGGCCCAAACTGCGAGACCTAATGTATAGGATTAAAAACATATATCCACCCCACTCATACTACCCCACACACTCAGGAAAACTGTTTAAGTACTATGTAATTTGCTGTGTAACCATGGCAACATGCTGCATTGGTAGCAAGCGCAGCGAGCATTCAAAGTTGGCTTATAGCGGCTAACTGTTGCGTCATAACCTTTACACCTTGTCGTAGATTATCTCTTACTTGGTGTCCCCCCCCCCCTTTTCTCCCCAATTGTACTTGGCCAATTACCATATTTTCCGAGCCGTCCCGGTCGCTGCTCCACCCCCTCCGCTGATCCGGGGAGGGCTGAAGACTACCACATGCCTCCTCCGATACATGTGGAGTCGCCAGCCGCTTCTTTTCACCTGACAGTGAGGAGTTTCGCCAGGGGGGGGACGTAGCATGTGGGAGGATCAGGCGCCCCAACTGACCAGAGGAGGCGCTAGTGCAGCGACCAGGATACATACCCACATCCGGCTTCCCACCCGCAGACACAGCCAATTGGGTCTGTAGGGACGCCCAACCAAGCCGGAGGTAACGCGGGGATTCGAACTGGGATCCCTGTGTTGGTAGGCAACGGAATAGACCGCTACCCTCCCCGGACGCCCCTACTTAGGGTCTTTTAACGGTACTGTATCAAGAAGAAATTTGGATGTTGTCATATTTTAATCCACAGTTTTGTTGCCTCACTTAATGATAATGAGAATCTGCTGCTTGAAATGTCTCACAAAATGAGGTTTTGAAATGATTTAGGGAGTATTATTTGAAAACTAGTTTTGGTTTGATATTATAATTTATGTTACCCAACAGTTCAGTGTGATGACCCCCAGCTGAATTCTTAAAGGTGGTATCTTTGCATATTTAAGCAGATGGCATGATATATATTCCATTCCATCCATTATCCAAACAGCTTATCCTGCTCTCAGGGTCGCGGGGATGCTGGAGCCTATCCCAGCAGTCATTGGGCGGCAGGTGGGGAGACACACTGGACAGACCGCCAGGCCATCACAGGGCCCACACACACACACACACACACACACACACACATTCACACTTAGGGACAATTTAGTACGGCTGATTCACCTGATCTACATGTCTTTGGACTGTGGGAGGAAACCCACGCAGACACGGCGAGAACATGCAAATTCCACACAGAGGACAACCTGGGACGTCCCCGAAGGTTGGACTACCCCGGGGCTCAAACCCAGAACCTTCTTGCTGTGAGATGACTGCGCTAACCACTGCGTCACCGTGCCGCCAAGTATATTTCATGCCGCCGTCATATACCGATATATAAAACTGACTATGATTATCATGATGATAATAATCTCCATATGGCCGAGCACCACCTAGTGTAGGATTTAAGGTAGTAAATGGCCGCCGTGGGTGAGGCCCATTGATAGTATGAAGGATGAGCGAGACAGAAGTTTAGAGTTATGGCGTTCTTTACAAAGTGTAATGTTGTGATTGCTGCCCTATGAACTGGGTCATCACTGACTCAAATTTTAAAGGTTGATGTGACTGTGTTTCCTACAGTCTCTTCCACGGTCTGTTTTGGTGACTGATTCAAAACTGTTTCACGAAATCTTGCGTGTTAAAAGTCTTGATATAGAAGCAAAACGCATGTCTTCTTTCAGATGCATTGAACGGGTTCGTTTCTGTCCGGCTCATTATTCATTTTAAACTTCACACCAGGAAAACAATAAACGGGAAGGGGCGGGAGGCGGTTCGGTACTCGACCCGCGTGCAATCTTGACTTTGGCCCTTGTCCAGATAAACCATTTGCATCGGATCCCTGTCAGTTTGATTTGTCACGCCAATAGATGTCCATCGTAGCAAGCCAACAAACTCTTAAGTCAGTGATTTACAACGACTGACTGCCATTGATCAGAGGATTGCTCCACTTTTCTGGAAAGAGGTGTTATTCTCTATCGTCTTAATTGGGTTAATCAGTACAGGGTCAATCGCCATCTATTCACAGTCCAATGGAGGACACGGAGACAGCGACAGGGTTACCCAAACAGCATTCTCTCTCTCTCTCCCTCCCTCCCTCTCTCTCTCCCTCTCTCGCTCTCTCTCTCTCTCTCTCTCTCTATCTCTCTCTCTCTCTCTCTCTCTCTCTCTCTCTCTCTCTCTCTCTCTCTCTCTCTCTCTCTCTCTCTCTCTCTCTCTCTCTCTCTCTATATATATATATATGACAACTAATTAATTGAACATTCTGGGTCTTTTTTTGTTAATGTATTGCCTGAACAGAGTTATTGTCTATGTAGTACAAATGTAAATGTTGTATCTCTCTACATTTTGTCTGTATCACAGAATGCTAAAACTACCCTTGACCGCATTGGAAGGAAAAAGTCTCTCCAAAACCACTTTCATTTACAATGACAGACGAATGTAATGTGAATTTCCTCAATGAACTTTTTTTTTCCCCGATGCGGAACTGAAATGTCTGTCAAGAGCCGTCTAATGAAATACAATACATTAAGCCACAGCTTTGCCAAGGTTGCCATTGTATCCAACTACTCTCTCTGTCTCTGTCTCTGTCTCTCTCTCTCTCTCTCTCTCTCTCTCTCTCTCTCTCTCTCTGTCTCTCGCTCTCTCTCTCTGTCTGTCTGTCTCTGTCTGTCTCTCTCTGTCTGTCTCTCTCTCTTGCTCTCTGTCTCTGTCTCTCTGTCTGTCTGTCTCTCTCTCCCTCTCCATTTCCATGTAAGGGAGAAAGTCAACATCTGTATCAGCGATGCTTGTGCTGTCATCGTTGTGTTTTCCAACAGATAATATTATAAGTTTGCGCTCCAACAATAAGTAACTTGACTATTTCTTGGGAAATGTCGAGGGAATGACGCACCCACAGAAAAAGAACACATCTACTGTTTTAAAGATGAAGGAAAAAAGGTGACTGCCATTACAAACTTGAAACAACCTCTTGGTCCTCTGGCTGCTCTTTTTGAAAATCGCACCGAAATTGAAACACTACTATATTTTTTACAGATTATTTTTCGGGATTTTCTGCGTTATTTTAACAGCGACCGTAGAGAGAGACAGGAAAGTCAGGGAGAGAGAAAGGGGATGACATGCAGCAAGGGGCCCGTGCCGGATTCGAACCCAGGCCGCTGCTGCGGTAAGGACTCGGCCTACGAGGTGCGCCACCGGGGCGCCCCAACACTAATATTTTCTAACATCACTTATTACTTTAATCTTAATGCATTTCGTGCCTTCTCTTTCTACCCCCCCAGGAAAAAAAACACGCATGTGTATATGTATATGTATATATATATATTATATATATCTACTACTACTGCTACTACTACTATTACTACCACTACTACTACTACTACTACTACTACTACTTTCGGCTGCTCTCGTTACGGGTCGCCACAGCGGATCATCCGTTTCCATTTCTTCCTGTTTTCTGCGTCTTATATATATATATGATATATGGATGAAAAAACTTCAATGCATTTCAGTACAAGCTTGTTTTGTGCATCACGCACTCATCAGCTGCCAATATATATTTATATATATATATAAATGTCATTCGTGAATCATATTGACAGCTGATGAGTGCTTATGTCATGAAACAAGCTTGTACTGTCTCATAAAGAATTTACTTGACATATATATATATATATATATAGATAGCTAGATAAAAAGAGAGGGAGTATAAAAGGTAGATTTTTTCTTTTTAAATGAGCTCCCCTTAGTTCAGCTTCTCTTTGCCAATCATCTTTTCTAAAACTTGTGATGTAAATAGACACTCTTAATGTACAGCCAACCAGATCAAATCATCAAATTTTTAAACCCCGCCCACCGTCATAACCAACTCTTGCTTGTACCTGTCACTCAAATGTCATCTCATGAATATTCATGAGGACCAGACCTCTCCCTCACGGCTCCGGAGACAGTTGAGAACAGTTATGACTGAAGGTTAAAAAAATAAATAAAAACCCATTATTAGGCATTTATAAATTAAATGTCTTTGAATGTTTTATTAGGCTTTGTTCATAGTTTTTAGACATGAAAAGTTAAATCTAGATTTTGATTTCGGTCCGGCTTTTTGAAAGAGTAGGAAAATGCTAGTCCGTTGCAGGCAAAATGTTAGTCAATAATAAAAAGGCATATTTTTAGAGAACGCACCAACACACAGCACCTTTATAGTTCACACAAATCCCGGGCTGTAAACTGTGTGTCCGTCCTGTCTGGTGGGGTGCAACAGGCTCCGCCTTGTCGGATTCGGCACCCCGGAGACTCCGTGCCGACACGAGATCACGACAAACTACACGTGCTGATGTATCACTGCAGCAGATGTAAAGGTCAGAAAGGTCGTCGGTCTCCGAGGTCCAGGAGGGGCAGTCAACATGTCGGCCCGATTCTGTATGAACACGAACGAGTCTTCATTCCTCACACGCTGCTGGATAATACAGTGCACCGGAATGGCTGTGCCAGGCTGGTTTAAGGCGCCGGGTTTTACCGGCAGCCTCCATTACTCCAAGCCTCAACACGGGAACGTGTTCCACGCTACAATGACCTCTCCTTCTTAACCACAGTTTATGTACAGTATATTGTGACCCTACAAGTTATAGTTCCCCTCCATCCCGAAATTCATACTACCGGACCATCATCCTGTTCATTTCAGCCCTTCTGTTCATTTTATCACACCTCTGTGTTGTAGCTTGTCTGTATGTGGTTAGATCGCTTACATTTTCAGTTCTCTAAACTGTCTTTTTATTGCATCCTTTTGTACCCTGTTTGAATTTATCGGCTTTTTTGTATGCAAAGCACTTAGAGCTGCAGTTCAGTTATAAAGGTGTGATATAAATAGTTTATTACTATTATTATTATTATTATTATTAGAAGATGCTGCTCTAGTTTAATCTGCTGCCTCCCCCCTTTCTCCCCAATTGTACTCGGCCAATTACACCTCTCTCTGAACCATCCCAGTGTCTGCTCCACCCCCTCTGCCGATCCGGGGAGGGCTGCGGACTACCACATGCCTCCTCTGATACATGTGGAGTAATGAGCCGCTTCTTTTCACCTGACAGTGAGGAGTTTCGCCAGGGGGACGTGGCGTGGGGAGGATCACACTATTCCCCCCAGTCCCCCCCCGAACAGGCGCCCCAGCCGACCAGAGGAGGCACCAGTGCAGCGACCATGACACATACCCACATCCAGCCTCCCACCCGCAGACATGGCCAATTTTGTCTGTAGGGACGCCGGACCAAGCCGGAGGTAACACGGGGATTCGAACTGGCGAGCCCATGTTGGTAGGCAACGGAATAGACCGCTACGCTACCCGGATGCCCAAATCTGCTGTCTTTTACTGTAATCATGAGACAAAACGGGTAAAGTGCTATTTTAAACTGATGAAAAAGAAGATTTAAAAACAGCATTTCACTTTGTTGGTAGGAGAAAAATAGTCAGGAGGCAAGTCCATTTGTAATTAGGCAACATCGCTCAGAAGATCTGGGTATGTACCTTGCCGGTGTGTAGCAGAGCTGTATTTGCAGTAATAAACTGATTGACAGTGGTGTGGAGGAGGGGTTTGGTCAAACATGAGCATAATCAATAGGCCGTCTTTGTTTTGCTTAACAAACTTTGTCCCAGGGTGGGCCCTGTAGAACTTGGGACAATATTTGACATGCTAATATTGTTCTGAGTGATCATCATTTTCCACTAGGGCCACATAAGTGGGTAAACAAATATGAATTATGCGCACGGTATCAACACTTGGGAGAGCCCTCGGCGAGATTTCAGTGACACTTTACATAATTGCGTAAGCACATTTTTTCATTGCAATTTAGACACATTTCAATTTGGCCTCTGGAAATGCAAACTGTCTGGTATGTTTTGAATAGAAGAAGCCACACGTGACAGTTTACCACAAGACTGCGACGTCCTTTGAGCCTCTCTTGCATGCATTTATGCATTTGCTGAGCTAACTTGTTTTGCTTTTGGTTTAGTTTTGGGTTTGGTTTCCGAGTGCAGCATACTGCATTACACCTATAATGGATTCTCGATATTTTGGAGATAGCGTTTTCAGTATTCCGCTCTTTATAGCTGCATTTTGCACATATTACTCGTATATGCTGTACTTATATGTTGTGTTTTATTGGATTTTGGTTTTTCTATATGTTGGTGTCGGAGCAAGGTGACATGCTGGTTTCTCCTATACAAACCTACTCCTGTTTGGCTCGGGAAAAAAAAGGGGGTTGGCATCTAACAGTTTTGAAAGAGAGTTACCCCTAAATCTTTATTCTATATTCACAGCATAAGCCCCTCCACCACCACCTCATTCGGGGGGGGGGGGCGGCTCTTGGAATTCTGGGAACCCTACAAAGGTGACACTAGGTCACTCATACTGGTATGTCTAATCTAGTACACTATCATAGTTATTGTCTCTGGGGGGCCCTTGCTGCTCTGGTCCCAGTGAAAGTATTCTCACTTCCTCGTCCATAAGGGACCCCGGTCCCCACCCTCATATATATATATATATATATATATATATATATATATATATATATATATATATATATATATGGGTAAACACACACACACACACACACACACACACACACATATATATATATATATATATATGTGTGTGTGTTTTTTGTTACTGTCCTTGCGTAAACTTTTATCTGTGTATGTGCAAATCCTTGTTTTTCAAAAAAGCTTCAAAGGTGAAGTCATGATCACCATTGTAGTGCTGGACTCTACCTACTGATGTACTGACCTACCTGCTGTTTGCTATAGGAGAGTTTCAGGTATAGAACAGCACCGGTGCCACGATAAAACAAAAAGCTATTTGACATGTGTTGTGCAGAGAGCCCGGTCGTCCGTTGGGATGCAGAGCCGGGTCTTGTGGCACACATCAAACTCTGGGCCGGTCTCTGGGCGGATATCACATTGATGAAAGATGAAGTGGGCTCAGCCATGCAGAACTAACAGACAGCTCGGGCTGAGAATGGGAGCTGCCAGTTAGCATCCCCCCCCACCACTACCACCATCAACACCGCCAAGCACACACACTCACCAACACACATCTCCACTGACTCATCGCTCTGTCGCTTTCTTCATAACGCACATGTGCACACGTATGCATGCACGCAAATATGGAAAGCACACGTATAGCTGCAGTGACGCACAGGCGAGCGCACTCACACACACAACCACACACACGGAAGAGAAGAAGTGAACGAGAGGTGAGCCAGTAATCAGTTGAACACTTGAGCAGCTTAATCAGCATCGCTTGTCTGATGAGGAAGAGCACTTGTGGTTTTCGTGGCCAGAAGCCTTCATTAATCATCTTCAAAAGAAACACCCCTCCACCAAGATGTGAGTTGAGGACTCTCTCTCTCTCTGTCCCACTTCATCCCATGTAGAATTTCTCTCTCTCTCTCTCTCTCGCTCTCTTGTCTGTCTCCCATTTCATCCCATGTAGAACAGAGAAACAAAGACAACAACAACTAAAAACCCTGTATGTCTTTTTCTAATCAGTCCAGTCAGCTTCAGTCGGCTTGGGTGTCCTGAGTCTCCGTGTTTCAAATGAACTCGACATCCCGGAGTGCGGTTCTTCCAGTTGCTACATGTAGCGCTCTCCCACATGACTTTTCATTATGGCGGCGTCAGTCAAGGACATGCCCCCACCCCCCAACCTCTATGGCAGTTCTTCCCTTTGAGATAAACTTGCAAAATGGAAAAAAAAAAAAAAACCCCGTTATTCATTATTCTGGGGGTATCTGAACCCAAAGCGAACCTGTCCCGCCACTCAGGGTCAAATCGTTGAGGGTGATTCATTTTTCTTTTTCACACCAATGAGATTAAAAAAACAAATTACATTCTGGGAGACGCGGCGTGGCCTTTAGAGGCGACACATGCAGATGACTAAGGGCCGGGCTTTGGCAAAATCAGCCGTGACCCTCCAGTCTAAGGAGAATTACACTTCCAGGACACGCACGCACAAGGAGATGCAATAATTTGATTTAGTAAAGCAGAGGGATATGATTAATATCACAATGTTATTTAATTAAAACCTGAGCGTGAGTGAAATAAAGCCAACTGGCGATAATTATGTGCAAATGATCACACAAACCGACTTCAGTGCAGCTGGGTGCCGAGACCGGTTGGCTCGAAGAATGGATGGATATTAACTTTGAATATTACTCCCCCCCCCCCCCCCCAGCTGGTGAAAGTGGCTGTATTTTGTGCCTCATCAAACATTAAGAGGAGACTTGTTTAAATGATATCCCAATTTATATTTAACGTTGTGCCCGTTCAGTTGACATCCCTATTCTTGCCTCCGTCCTCGTTTTCTCGTCTTGGCAGATTCACAGGTGGTGCAGTCGAATGAGCCAGGTCTTTATTTATTTCTAACATGAAGAAATCAGAGACTTGCTGTGCAGGAAGTCTAGCTTCGATGGCGGCCTCCCAAGACGGTTTTGATGAGGTCAAAATGATATTCTTGGCGTCCGGGTGTACGAGGGGGAAGATTGTGTTGCCATTCAACGGGGTGGCAATCAGATCCAGGGATCAATAAGGAGGGCGGGGGTTACACGGGGAAGAGCAGCACCTCATTCTTGTTGAGACCGCGCTTAAAGGGTGGTCGGGGGAGGGGGCGGTGGAAGGGCAATATGGAGATAAGAGGCGCAAATCACAGACACGCCTATATCACGCATACATAAGTACGAATAATGAACTCAGATTCTCGCAGCCGATGCGTGTTCAACAGCAACAATGAGCTCCCGGCATGCCTTCTTTCACATCTGGCCCCCACCGATGCCTTTCGCAGTGCTAATGTGAAATCATGTGTGATTATGTGCTGTGACTCAGCTCACTCCATTATCTAAGAAATCCATAGCGAAAGGCTCTTCCGTATCGACCGCGCTGTGCTCTGCGAGGACTAGTTAAACTGGTAATCATCTGTTAAGCAGAAGCCCCGAGGCCGATAAATAGCGCACAGCCTTCAGCCGTACTTTTTCCAGCCTCTGGCCAACACAGGGGACCAACATAATATTGATCTGCAAAATAACAGTGGGGTCTAATCATTTAGCTCACATGTTTGTTTGAGGGGGGGGGGGGGGACGTGTCCCAGCTTCTGTGACGCAGTTTGAGTTTTTACCGTTCCGTGGATGGTCGTCCCTTTCCCCGGATGAGGCAGATTTAATTACAAATGTGATTTAAATTTCAACCTTAACACTTCACCAGAACTTACTAAAGAGGATGCAGCGGAGCCCGTTTTGACCATAACACCTTCTCTCTGCTGCCCATTTAAGTGTTTTGCCCCCTCTCGTGAAGCGAGGTAAAAGGTTGGGAGGCTGAGAAGGAGGCCCCGGAGGCCAGGGTCAACTCATTCAGGTGCGCTTTGTCCTCCTCATTTAGGCTTTCTGCTCAAGGTGTGTGTTACAGGCAATCAGAGAGGCGAAAATCAGGGCTAATCGCCAGGCCCAGCGACCTTGAGTTCAAGCAATAATATGGACTCCAGGCCCCGTTGATGCTGTGTTTATAAGACCGTCGGTACTTCATATTCATAGCACACAGCAAACCTCCAGCACATAAATAAGGCAGCCCCATAAAACAGTGGAATAATAACTGGCTCCCTATTTGGCCAAAACTCAACCCAGATGACCTCTCTGTGGCACCCAACCTATTTCTGTCAGATGGCCAGACAGAGTGTGTGTGTGTGTGTGTGTGTGTGTGTGTGTGTGTTTTTGTTTTTTGTGTGTGATCTCAAACCAATGGTACATTTCAGCTTGTTATTATGAACATCTAGCTATTCGCAGACAGCAAAGCTCAGCAATTCCCTTCATTCAAGGCTCAATTAGTGAAGTCCAACACCCCCCCCACCCCCTATCGTGTGTGCACACACACACGCACAACCCCGACAACACCCCCAAAATAAGCACTTTTGAAGTTTGGGGTCTTTCATTTCTATGAATTACATCACATCAAGGCCCTTTTTAATATGGAAAGGATGTCAAAATGTCTCTGCCCTGCTAAAAAAATGGCTGGCTGTTCTTCATCTCCGTTAATCCGGTCGGTGTTTTGAGTAGATGCAAAATAATGCCGCGATGGAGGCATCGTGGTGGTTTCCCCATTCTTACCTGGAAGACGATGGGAAAAACTTTGAATTAATTTCCGCCGAATGCAAAGGTGGTGGAAGGGGAATGCCACCGGGCATAATTTCAGATTTTCACATCGACACGATGGTACGTTGGACTGGTGTGATGTTGATTAAACTAGTCTCCTTCAAAATTCCCCCCGCATTGCAAAAAAAAGGTAAACCGCCCTGTCAGCAGAATGAGCCTTCTCCTTGAGCGTGGAAAAAAAAAACTTGATGAAAGACAGCTTATGGAGTCACATCTGTCCCGCTAAGCACACGCGTGTTTGTGAAATTTCACCTGTTACGTTCCCCTTGGCGACGGTGTACACAGGAAAGGAAGTTGTTTGAAGGATCACTTTCCTGTGAACTTAATGTACTGGGATCTGGGATAGATCTCTGCCACGGTGATGGATACCAAAACGGTCCAACATGCATGTCCTGTCCAGTATCCCGCAACTGTCGTACAACGAGAACAACTGCAGCTCTTAAGGTGTAGTACAGATGTGCTGCAGTTGCAGTACATACCTGAGTAGATGTAAAATAATACTGTGATAGGCATCTCAACTACTACTACACGACTCTGTTCAGTCATTCAGACTGCTGCATCGATGACAAGAAACCTTCTGGTATTTTGGTTATCCTGATATCGTGATATATAGCTTTTTAGCTGCTGTAGGACAATATTTCTAGATAAGTGTACACTTTACAACAGTTTTGAATTCATTATAACGACAGCTCTGCTTTGAAAGAGGAACGCATTTAATATTTTGGGGGAAAAATTTTGCTTTCTATGCAGGAATAATATTTTTCATTCTCTTTACCTCCTGAGTATTTTAGATATGCCTTATTTTATTTTTTTAAAATTTATTTCTGATTTCCCCTTTTTCTCCCAATTTAGTGGCCAATCGATCACTATTTTAGTTCAAACACCCACCCTCGTACTGCATGCATTCGCCAACTGCATCTCTCCGGCCGGCAGTCTCGAAGGAGACGCCTCGCCACTTTCGTGACAAGGCGAATCCAGGCCAAACCATTGCTTTTTCCGACACACACGGACGCATTCGTGTGACGAACACAAGCCGACTCCGCCCCCCTCCCGAAGACAGCGTTGCCAATTATTGCTGCTTCATCGAGTTGGTCATAGTCAGATCTGACGTGACCGGGGCATAAACCCCGGTCCCCAGTGGGCAACTGCATCGACACAAAGCCGATGCTTAGACCGCTACACCACTGCGGACACGGAGATATTTGTCTTACTTAATTTTACATTACATTTTCTTAAATTCATGTGCCTTTATTTATGTTAATGTCTTTGCACTTTCTCTTCAAAGGTAAAAAAAAGACAATGAAATATTTTAATCTGCATGCTCTACTTTCTGCTTATTAAAGGTTAAAATGAACTTTTTGTGCGGTGGCTGAGAGGTGTCGAACAAATCGCATATCCGAAAACCTGCAAATTTGAAAAACACAAGTGCATAAATGGAAAACACGATTATTTGTGTATGTAAATTTACAGAATGAAATTGATCTTTTTTTATTAGCATGTTGAAAGGACTTCACGTGGCGTTTCATGCGGCTAAATAAGGGGGTGCGTTTCACGGCAGGGGTGCATATTGTGGCGCAACAGTTTCATTTCATTGCCTCCCGTTTCATTATCAAGTAAAGTCAATGTTATTTGTATAGCCCAATATCACAAATTACAAATTTGCCTCAAGGGGCTTTACAGCAACACATTAAACAAACACTCTTTTCAACATCTGTTGTTGCACCCTTATGTTATGTTGTGGGTTTTGCATTTGTGTTTTCTATTAATAGGCTTGTGATTTTTGAATTTGCAAAGCGTTTTGGATATGCAGATCGTTCAACACATCTTGCCCACCGTACTTTTAAAAAGGCTCATTAAATGTAAGTCAGCCTTTTTCTTGTATATCGCCACATCACATCATAATCATCCAGACAGGTAAATATGATGATATGAATTTACCCTGGCTGAAAAGGCCCAGCTGATAATTTCAAGCAAAATTTGCATTTTAGGCTGATGTCACACATGAAACTTTTTCTTGGTCGCATGCAGCTGAGTTTCATCAGCGTTGCCTTGTGTATCAGCCCTTGCAATTCAATTAGAAGTTGCAAGAAACTTAGTTACATCAAGTTGAAACTGTTTTAATTTGATGCAACAAGGTTCATGCAACAACCAGTCAGAGCACACCTGTCATTTGATGTCACGTCATGCAGCAAATCTGACCCCTTCTGCTCTGTTGGGCTTTCAGAACCCGGTGTTAGAACCACGATGGAGAGACGTCTGCCGACATGGACCTCACATGAGGACGTTTGTTTGATCCGATGTGTTGATGGTGAGTCAGTATAATGTCATTAGTCCTCTGTTTTTGGTAGAATAAGAGTTGCCATCTGTGTTTGTTAGTGAGTAATGTTAATCAAGAGTAATTAACGTAAATGTGTAGACCGTTAACCCAGCTTATTATTGGTAACAGTAACGACCAATGGCAGCGAAGCCAACACATAAAAATATCATAAACCTTTAACAATAATAACCAATTGTAAACAAAATTATTCCTTATTACATTCGTTCATTCGTTCATTCTGACTATCTCATTGGCTGTTGCCTATAGTTTTGATTGCGTTTAGTGTAATGGTTTAGTTGCACAAACATTATGCAACTTGCAACTCATAAATGCAACCAAGTTGTGTAAAAAAGTCTCATGCGTAACGTCGGCCTCAGATGCAAAGTAAAAGTATAGCAGTAACACAAAGATGCAGTAAATTCTGGGGCTAAAAGGTTAACCACATATATCTTTCCTTTTTGGATCCTGCCTCAAAACCACCAAAAGAAGATAAGGAATAAAATATATGAAAAAGCTCGCCAATCTTGTTTTCAGCTTTAAGGCCCTTTCACTTTAAAGTGAGGTGAAGGAATCGCCTGAGGAGCCGAGATCATTTCTCTCCTTCCCGCTCACAGTGCTGTTTATTTCAAGTCAAGTTATCTGGGCTGACCCACACTATCTAGAAAATCCCTTAAATAAACTGAGCGGCAATTAGAAGCGAGAGTCATTGCATTGGTTGATAAATAAGACACAAGTTGAGCGTTGTGTTTTCTCTGTCGGGGCTTCTGGGAGTCAGTTTGGGAGCAACAGGCGAGATTAAAAGACTTGTCAAGGCATTTCAAGGGTTGGCCACTTAAGGTCAGGGTGAACTCCATATGCCCCCCGGAGGCAAGCTCTAGCCAAGCCTCCCCTGCAAAACCACCCCGACCCCACCCCCGCCCCACCCATACCTCCTCCCCTCCAGTACATTAGTGATAATCCATCACTCTCCAAAGTATCTGGCACAACATTTAAGTGTGTCATTTCAAAAACACAACTGGACTTTGTTAAGAGCTGGCAGAGGAGTCCGCTCCATCTGAGAACCCGAGATGGAGGGAATTTACAGACTGCGCCTTCCAGCGGACGGATACATTTCATTCCTATTTAGGTTCAGTCCAGGTCTTTTTTTTTTCTTTTTTCTTTTTTCGTCATTCTCGGGAACCCATCCAGCGAAATCACTCATCTAAAATTCATCATTATAGTTTACTCGTCTTAGTGTTCAGCCTTGGTTTTGGGTTGCGCATCTGGATTTGTAGTCTATAGTTTTCCTGCCCCAAGTTTTGGCCCTTGATGGCACATTATTAGTATCCAGACCACGTTGGGTTTCCCAGACACCACATTAATCCATGTTCCATAAGGCTCGTACGATGCACAGGCTCTCTATTTCCTGAGCGCGGGCAGGGGAGAGGACACCGAGGAAGAGGGATTCATGAATAATAATGCATACTGGGACCCTGAACACTGGTTATGAGAGACTATTGGTGGGGGATAAAACCGAACTGTAAGCCTCATCTGTCAGGAGCCTTGCTTTTACAAAGCCTGCGTCTTTCACTAATAATTCTTCTTGAATCCAAACAGAGGGGAAACCATTAATCAGAAATGTACCGCCGTCTATCGGCCTTGCCAGTGCTTTACCTCCAGCAGCTACAGTGAAAGACATGCAAGAAAAAGAGGAGCGAGCAAAATAAAGAGCCCTGCAGAGATGGGAGACAGCTCTCCTTCAACAGGACTATGGATGAAGGAAGGCACAAAAGCTAGAGCAGCAAAGCATCACATGTTGTCTTGTTTCTCAGAGACTCAGTCTGTGATTGCGGTATGCTGCCCTTGATGAGACACGATTGCCCCACGCCTTGCTTTGTTTTTGATTTGACTACATTCAGCTCACAGATATTTTGGTCTCTTTTCAAATCCTTCCTCCACCAGCCAGCTGGTTTTCACAGCCCCCCTGACAAAAGGACTGACAAAACGTGGTTGGGCGAAACACGACTAACAAGTGCTTTTTTTGGTGCTGTTGGTTGGTTTAACGTCCGTATTGTTAGCAGACGTTGATGTAGAATAGGCTTGGTTTGAGTCACCGCGCGTTACATGACAGGCTTCAGTTTTAGACAACAATGCGTCATGAGTCACAGAGCTACACAAAGCTGCAGCGCACAAAGCTAACTTTCCATATTTAAAGACAACGGGACCTTCTATGAAATCCCCTTAAAACTCAGATTATCGTGGCGCTTGGGTAGCGGAGCGATCTATTCCGTTGCCTACCAACGTGGGGATCGCCGGTTCGAATCCCCGTGTTACCCCCGGCTTGGTTGGGCATCCCTACAGTTACAATTGGCTGTGTCTGCAGAAGGGAAGCCAGCTGTAAGTATGTGTCCTGGTTGCTGCATTAGCGCCTCCTCTGGTCAGTCGGGGTGCCTGTTCGGGGGGAGGGGGAACTGGGGGAATAGCGTGATCCTCCCACGCGCTGCGTCCCCCTGGTGAAACTCCTCACTGTCAAGTGAAAAGCGGCTGGCGACTCCACATGTATTGGAGGAGGCATGTGGTAGTCTGCAGTCCTCCCTGGTTCTGCAGAGGGGGTGGAGCAGTGGGGTAATTGGGCGGGTACAATTGACAATTGGAGAGAAAAAAGGGGAAAAAAATCCCCCCCCCAAAAAAAGTATATATATATATATATATATATATATATATATATAGGAAGCCATGGTGTCGAGCATAGACGTTAGCCATGGACAGCCTGGTGAGATCTGTCAAAGACTGGCGGCATCTGTATTGGTCGAGTCTTTGGTTTGGTCCCAAACAAAACTCTCGAAACCATAAACCTGGTGCAGGTCTCCTTGCCCTGAAATCCCGGCGGTTTTGAATTTTAGATCACTTCCTATGATTTGATTCCCAGGCAAACTTATTTGGCTAACAAGATAAACAGATATTACACATAATATGAAAATCTCATCAAGATGGAATGCATCTTTCTGCAAGCTTTGATTAGACCTCTGGTGTATCATTATGTAATAACAATGTGACAATGTGAACACACTGTAACGTCGTAGCAGATGTTGCATGTTTCACAACCACTGCTGTGTCAGCCAGACTGCTACAAGCTAACAAACAACACAAACAAATAAATGATGCTAAATACACTCAGCGTTCTGCTACATCTGCGAGTTGCCAATTTGGGTGCACAAGAGTTTGAATCTGGGTCTGACTGAGGCTCAAACGTGTGGCTGAATCTCTCCGGTATTTGTATTGCTAGCCATCTTGATGTGCACCGCTGTTTCACCGGTCAACCTAGAGCCAGCAGCGGTGGTGGGCGGGGCACGAGGCCTGTGAAATTTGCATCCTGAATTTCTCAATGAGAGATGAAGAGTAGATGTGCTTCCAGCCCCTCTTCAGAGTTTTTCTTTCTTTCTTTTTATGCAGGAAAACCATGTTAAACAATTTTTTAAACTTTAAAACGTGTCTGGAGGGCAACTTTGAAATCCAGTACCGGGAGTGATACTGCAGGTATCCTTCTATACGACACACAAGTGAGCAAGCACTCAAACAAAAACCAAACTACCTCCTATCTGCACCGCTAACACAGCTATAGGTATAAAGTGTTCACATGTTTTGATGTTGCACTTGAAGGAGTCATAATGAATTATAAGAAAACAAATTTACTTGATTACATACTGAGGGGGTATTAAATATTCTAAGAGGGCAGTGCAGATGTAAAGACGGCAACTGTAGCACGTGGGTTCTTTATCCTAAGTACTCATCCAGAGGGGAGGAATAACTGATAGATGCTGGGAGCATTAATGAGCCTCATAACATTGTGGGTGACCGGGGCACAGCTGTGGGGGGGTATCCAGACACAGGTGACAGCCAACAAAGCACACAATCTCAGGTTGTTGCCTTGTCATGGCGAGTCCTCCCCCCCACTGAATGTAGTCTAAGATTAGTTATAGCGACCTCCCTCTCTCTGGTCTCATATCAAAGCTTAACCGTGGAGCAAAACAGACATGCCATTATTTACATTAAAAGCATTGGATAGGAAAAATAACCGTGGCGTATATGCAGTCGAGCAGGTCAGTTTTCAAAACCATACATTCCTAATTTTCTGGGATACTGGGATTCCCTCCCCCGTGGCTATAATATATACCTGTGGAGAAGAAACAAGTATTGACCCCTCCGCCAGGAAGTTCACCCAGAATCGCGGTGTGAGGTATGGGAAGACAAGGAGGACGAGGTGGGAGGGAGGAATTCTAATTTGACGTCTTGCACAGACCTGCCTTCAAAAGCCAGCGCGTGACCCTCTTGACCCCCACTGGGTCCCCCACCGGCCCCTGTCAGTGCGGGCCCGCGGTGATTTATGCGACATCAAAATAACGTGAAGTGTGACGCCTCTTAGGGCGGCGGTGCTGGTGTATGTAACGGATACCCTCCCCAGAAAGTTCTCCAGAATCTCTGAGAGGCCATTAGTGTTTTTCCCCAAACATGTTAGATGATACAGGCCTTTCAGGAGCACATAGGTGGCCCCGGTTGAGAAAGCGACAGCGCATCCTTTCCCTGGATGGCCCGGGCTGCGTGTCAGCACCGGCGTGATCTTAACAAACTGGTAAAAAAAAAAGGACGACGGATGCTCTTATTTTTTTTCTAGTGGGTAACTGCTGCATCGATTTTTGCCTCTCCCCCCCCGGCTGTTATTGGCTTGTGGACGTGTAAAATCTCTTGAAGTTTTCAGCTCGGTTGACTTTTTGACCCCATTTCTTAAAAACACATACACACACACACACACACACACACACAAAACCATCAAACATGGCACATTCATCATACGTGAGCCTTGGCTGGAGCGTGTTTTTAGGCGAAATAAAGCCTCCTGAACGGCTGCTGAAAACAAAGAGGACCATACGTTTTAAGAAAAAACCCTCTCGAAACCATGCAAAATTGATGAAGAGCCCCGCAGAGATAACAGCGGTACATTTTTAATGCACCTTGTCGCCGACTGGGGCCACCGCTGCATTCTCGGGAGACATCGATTAGCGGGAGATGGAGTGACAGATGACACCGCCGGGGAGCGGTGGAAAAAGAGAGAGCGGCTGTCGCGGCTGTTGTCCGCTGAACACACTCATCGATATATCATTACACAATGACAGGGCCTCAGGCTCTTTAATGAAGTGTTTGCAATGTGATTTGGTTCTTAATAGCAGAAGCATTAAGGAGTATCAGCGCTGTACTGTAGCTCCTGTATACTAAACACAAACCCCAGCCAAAGCCTTATAATGCAAGCTCACCAATCCCGCCAGACTGGATGGGGAGGTGTAGCTGTGCCGAGGCGAGGCTGATTTTACAATAAATTGCACTAATGGAGCACGAAGCAACGGGGGGAAAAGAGGATGTTAGGCATAATTGATTGACTGCTGTAATATTAATTAAAGTAAGGCAACATATTTTACCGAGGATGTTTATCTTCAGCAGACCCTGAGACCCAGATTTGGTTGCACGCGCTTGTTTCTTAGAATCACACTGTATTACTGTTGCAGTTATTACACCACCCTGCAGTTCTTACTTGCATAGTCTTACGTTTTAACTTGAATTTGTTCTGCTGACTGTGACTTACAAGTCAGCACTTGATTGACTTTGACTTTGTATTGTTTAACTGCAGTGTTGTCCTCATATTGGACTGGTTTTTGTGATCTCCTTTGCAATATTTCAGTAATGCTGCATTCCCATTGTTGTACCCGCATCAGGTCAAGGTCTACTGTTTCTGTCTATATGACGTTGATTCCTGCACCATGTGGCCTGAAAGAAGCGCATTTCCTTTCATTTGCACACCTGCATGACTGAAATTACAAGAAACCTGGCTTGACTTGACAACTGGAAATAAAATGCATGCCCACACACGCAGCCTTTCACACTGCAGCAGTGATTTGGGAAAAACCCATATTTGCTACTGGTGTGAAGGGGTCAACTCGGGTCATCCTATGGCATCCCTAGTCATGACCTGGGTTTTACGCGGGATGGACCCTGCTCTTCTTTGGGGTGAAAAAGGAAACATGGGTCTACTCGATATGGGTTTCCACCGAGGCACCTCATTGGTTGTGATCAAAAGAACACCACTATGATGTAAACTTCAGATAGAAATATGAGCCAGCGTGTTGCTGCATTGAGTTTTCATAAGGTGACTCGATAAGGAGAAGAAATGCTCTGAAGTCAAGGATTGCCTTGACCAAACACCAGATCCCCTGTGTCGACCGCCATCATGAATCTCCACTGTAAACGAAAACACTGAAAGGGACACTTTAAAGGCATAGAAACACATCCAACATGTTTAGCGGTGACACGAGCCTATTCTCACCCCATGGTGTCACATATTCATGCTGGTTGACAAAGTGTTGAAATATGATGCACAAGGTCAGCTTAACCGCTACTTAACAATAACCCCAAAACTTGACCACTACCTAAACTGCATGCCTTTAATAGTCATAAGGCTGATCATTTTCACATTGGAGTCCACGGTACACCTGCCGTGTCTCATACAGACCCATAAGGGTATCTTGCATGCCATATATCAAACCTTTGTCAGCATCACGCCACGGGGTGAGAATGCAGTGGCGATGTACATGGAGCTGAAGGTTTTTGGACCGGGATTTTGTGTGACCAGCAACAACCCTGTGTTTACCTGTGACCATAGTCTGGTACAAATAGTCAAATAGTGTAACCCGTGCTCAGTAGCCTGTGCTGTACACGGGTTTTGTATATGAAAGAGTCTTGGAGGAAGCTGTGGACCTCCGGATTCATAACAGCGCAGCCCTTAATGCTCGCCAGGTAGCCACTAACAGGTTAATACCGTGGGCAGGGCGTTGGCTTTGCTGCCAGAACTGGAAGCATGGCACCTGGAGAGTAACGTCATGTCCTGTGTGTTGGTAAATGCATCAACAGTTGCGGCCCTTTGTTGTGTGTGACCGGCACGATACCAAAGTCTTAATCTCACGCCGAGATCTCAAGGTCTGAAGAAAGGGCGCCGCGAACAATGGTAGTATGTTTTTGTGTTGTTTTTTTGGAAGTGAAAACGTGTCAAGATAATGTCGGCACTCAGGGGACTAAAGCTTATTTAGAAATGAGCGTACACCAACGCAGGGCACAATGTGGCAGGTAAAATAACGAAGAGGCTGAACAAAAGGGGGGGAATAAGGTGTTTCTCTGAAGATAAGGAACCGTGGAGCTGAAAGGCTGCGAGTGTACGTTCTGATGCTAACGAGTGATTATTTTCTTATTATGTTTGTTCACTGGCCCCGCGTGGCCGCCGTGGCCTCGGAACAGTGGACCGGCGTGGTTTCGGTGGACGGATTCAAAGTAAGGTGACACCATCTCGGTAGTTTTGCCCTACATTCTGATTGACCAACATTTCTAAACTTTTTTTTTTTAATTATGAAACGCCAGTTCGCCGGGAGGCATCGGCGTGGACGGCGCCTCTTCGTGGTGGGGGCTTTCCAGCAGGCCCATGCCATGTTTGCGGTCCGCGTTTCGTGCGGCTGTGTATTCGTCTTGTCACTAGAGATTGCGATACCACTGCAAGACTGTAGACAGACCCCCGGCCAGATTGCGAGCATGCCACTTGGCATGTGATTAACGGCGGTTTTGTTTCTGAGTGCTTCATCAAGACGCGGACGCAGTTCATCAGTTTCCGTAGGAAGAGGCCGACAGCGTAATGAACCACTCTTCCTGCTGTACAAATAAACAACCATTACTCACGTATGTTGTCTGAATGTGCAAGTTGTACACTTTGCCAAAAAAAGAGAGGGGGGGGGGTCTTTAATTTGAAGCCACGGTTCCTTTTGAAATGCACCGTTCATGTGACACGGAACGGGCCCGCGCTTTTTAAAGTCCGTCTGCACCAACGTGGAAAAGGGTCTGCCTGCTCTCGCTGCAGACACAGAGCTGTGCAACCATCTTGCTTCCTGCCAGGTTAAACAAAAGGAAAAGAAAACCAAGTAAGCATATCCCCCCCCCCCACCCGCATTTAATTCTTCCTACCCCCGGATAACTGCAGATGCTGCCATTTGCAACAGTGGCCCTCGTTTCTTTATGAACCCCTTTGTCTCTTTTAGCAGACGCCGACGCCACGCTCATCTCGCCATCGGGGGCTGGAAGTGTTTATCTGGCTGTGATATCTCGGGTCTAAATGTCATAAATTATAATAAAAGAGACACGTGAGCCATTCAGAGTTGTGAAGAATGAAAACACCTTGTGGGGATTTTTTTTCTTTCCTCCACGCGAACACAATACACCTCGCGCACCTAATATATGCAGAAGCCATATGTGCGATAAATGCTGCCAGCGCAGCCGGGTACGGACCACAGCGGCGAGATTTTAAATAAAGAAACTGTCAACACGTTGCTTGCATTACTCTATCCGGCGTCCACCCACTTGAACGCGTGGAGAAATGTGAGAATGGAGCGGCTGATAAATTTAGGCCCAACGTCTGGTTTTACACCAGGGCTCTCGGTCCTCAAACCTTGCATTCGCCGAGCAGCACGGGTTTTCAGCCGTTGGTTTGATCTGACACGGCGTTTGGCAAAACAGAAAGTAAACGGCCAACAACGCAAGATGAATTAATGGGCGTTGGAATGTGCAATGGAAAAAAAACCCCACAAGGTTGCATCGCTGCGTTGCGTTGCCTCTGGTACGATGAGGTAATTGTTTTCGTCATCGTTCAACAGATTGTACTTCAGGCGACAGGCTTGGGCGCAAGTCCATGGATACTGGGATGGCGACCAGCGCTTTACCTGTTCACCCGTCCGTTGTGTCAGGAAGGGCATCGGTGTGAGATTTTGCCAAAATTTTACCAAATCAGTATGCAGATTGATAAGGCCACGCCGGATTGGTCGAGGCCTGGGTTGGCAATGGCCGCCACTGGTGCTGTGCCCTCACATGGTACCCATGGAAACTATAAAATCCGCTGTGGCGACCCCTGCAAAACGGGAAACGAGCCGAAAGACGTTCAACAGATTGTGCTCGTGTTTTACACAGTATGTTGTTTGTACAGTAACGAGATTCTGTGTACTTTTTCCTTGATGAAGGGTAAAAATTGAGATCCGATGGGCGAGGTCCATGCGAGTGCACGCGGCTTCCGTGGTGCGAAATACGATCAACTTCTCTTTTATTCTCAAGACTCGTACTCGAATGTTTTGACCATAGAAATTGAATTGGTTTTGACACTGTCGCTGCTCGATCTAAGTCAACCATGTGCAGCTCACGTCTACGGTCGACTCAAATCGGGCAGCGACAGAGAGCAGCGTTGGTTGAGGGAGCTGGAGAGCGAATGAAGAGAGGGAGCGGCGATAGCGAGAACAAACATTTTCCAAAGGTTTTGAATCACCGCAACCACGAGAGGTTATTTTTTTTGGGGGGGGGGTATTTTTCCCTCTTTTTCTCCCCAGTTGTACTTTTCCAATTACCCCACTCTTTCGAGCTGTCCCGTTCACTGCTCCACCCCCTCTGCCAATCCTGGGAGGGTTGCAGACTACCACATGGTTCCTCCGATGCATGTGGAGTCGCCAGCTGCTTCTTCTCACCTGACAGTGAGGAGTTTTGCCAGGGGGATGTAGCGCGTGGGAGGATCACGCTATCCCCCCCCCCCCCCAGTTCCTCCTCCCCCCGAACAGGCGCCCCGACCGACCAGAGGAGGTGCTACTGCAGCGACCAGGAAGCATACCCACATCTGGCTTCCCACCTGCAGCCACAGCCAATTGTGTCTGTAGGGATGCCCGACCCGAGCCGGAGGTAACACGGGGATTCGAACCGGCGATCTCCGTGTTGGTGGGCAACGGAATAGACTGCTACACTACCCCGATGCCTAACCACGAGAGGTTCTTGATCATAGTCATAACTGTGCACAAAAACAATTAGGCTGATAGGTCTAGTCGTATGTGAGATTAGCTGCACACACACACACACACACACACACACACACACACACACACACACACACACACACACACACACACACACACACACACCACCACCACCACCACTAAACGCAGTATCCCCTCCAGGCTACCACCTGGCGGAGATAAAAAGCACAATAATCACACACAAAAGTGTCTCTTTTTGGGCAACTTTTGGACAGAAAATGAATGTCACCGATACCTGATATTATCATTAACACTTCTATTGAACAGAGTCAAATTAATTTCTAACTAATTACTAAACTATAGCTAACAGTGTCTGTACAATTAGAGTTAAAAGACTGAAACGAAATTGGAAAATTAGCTCTTTTTCATCCCTTGGATCTTTACCTAAAACATCCATTTGAAGACCTTAAGTGTCAAGACAAGTTCCTGTGATTGAGTAAAGCGAAGGGAGACAGCACATGTAACTGCGCAGTATTTGGGAGGTGGTGTGAATGTGTGATAGAGGCCTGCAGGCTGTGTTGTACTACACCGTGAATGGAAATGAATTTAATTTAGAAAATGTCGAAAGTTTATATTCCCCCCGCTGGAACCCGAATGTCTTCACCAAAATACACACCTCGGCATTTCCCACCTGTCCCTTCCCAATCATCCTTAATTATCCTTCTGTTTCACCTGCTCTATAAACGGTCCTGTGTGCCACTTCTTTAAAAAAATAAGTCATTAAAGTTATTGACAAGGTGCTCTGGCCTTGACCTTTGCACCCCCGACCCTGTGCCTACTCCAACGCTTTACCTAATAAGACAGTCAAGTGATGAAATGTGAATGCAAATGTGGACAGCAGTATGAATGTCTTGTGTCTCCATTAAAGCTCCTTGTTATTCACCCGTCATCCTTTGTAGGGCGCTCAGTTTTTCAGATGTTCACTGCGGAGGGGGGAAAAACGTGTTTGCTCTCTGCTACCCCATATTCCTGTAAAATCCGCATTTCACAGCATCCGGATGGTGCAGCAGTCTATTCCCCCGTGTTACTACTGGCTTGGTCGGGCGTCCCTACAGACACAAATGGCTGTGTCTGCGGGTGGGAAGCTGGATGTGGGTATGTGTCCTGGCCGCTGCACTAGCGCCTCCTCTGGTCGGTCAGGGTGCCTGTTAGGGGGAGAGGAGGAACTGGGGGGAATAGCGTGATCCTCCCACGCACTACATCCCCCCGGTGAAACTCCTCACTGTCAGGTGAAAAGAAGCGGCTGGCGACTCCACATGTATCGGAGGAGGCATGTGGTAGTCTGCAACCCTCCCCGGATCAGCAGAGGGGGTGGAGCAGCGACCGGGACGCCTCAGAAGAGTGGGGTAAGTGGACAGGTACAATTTGGGAGATTTGCTGTATTTGGGGGGGGGGGGTATTTCCCCCACCTCCAAAAAAAATCTGCATTTCCGGTAGATTCATTTCAGGGTTTGCTTTAATTGCATCCCGGCGGCCAACATGGAGTAATATACGAGCGTGGTTTCTTGAATGGTTGTCACTCGTGATCCTGCCACGGGGCGACGTTGTTGAGATCTGTTGGGTTTTAGGGACGGAAAGAGACGCGTGGGGATGTTGTGACCAAAACTAAACTGCACGTCCTCTGAATTATCCGTTCTCCGTCTTGTTCTCGGTTGGCTTGCGCAGACACCGTGTGAGCTGGCCCAGTCCTATAAAGGCCTCCAGCTGATACTGCAGATCACCTGGTGGAAGGGCTTAGCCTCTGCAGGCTTAGCCTCTGCAGAACATCGCTCGTCTTCATTGTGACTCTCCACACGCGAGGAATTTTAACATGACCTCCGTACCAAATATAACTTACGACTTCCGCGGAAGGCTCCCATGGGAAAATAAAACACGCAAACGAAAGATCTCGGGGTCTCTCAAATAAAAAAAAAAAGAGGAAAGAGAACAACGTCGCTTCTAACCGCAAAGCCTTTCACACGAGATGAATGAATGAACCCTCTGTGTGAGCTGCAGCGTACAGTATGGAGACGTGAACAGTGAATGCATCTCTGCTGTGTAGGGTTTCTCTCTCTCTTTTTTTTTTTTTTTTTGGCTTTTTTTTTCCTTTTCCATTAACAACTCCCAAGGACGGAGCAAAAGTTTGTGGGTTTCGGTTCAGGTCACTGGCTTTGCGTGCATTGTCTCAGATGGAGTTCAGCATAAACAACCTCTTGATTGCTCAACTTCGGGGCTGTTTTCTCAACCTGGGGAGGGTCCCGGCCAGCAACGCCTGCCTTCATTTTTTATAAGGCTAATGGACTCCTTCACCGACTCTCCCCCTTGTCAATATTACCTCCTGTTCTTCCTGTGTTATTTATAGGCACATGTGTTGCCTCTGGTAATGTCCATTGTCTCTTCCGGGAGGAAACAACACGCAAACAGCATCATGTGAGAAGTCAGCTTTCAGCCAATTATTCGCTGCTTCCCTGCAGCACTGATTCAGCTTTTCCACAGAGGGAAAGTAGACTTGCCAGAGCCACAAAAACCCCTGCCCCCCCCCCCAAAAAACACCCATATGACACACTTGTCACAGGCCCAGCTTTTCACCATGACTGACCACAGGGAAGCACATCAGAAGACTAGTAGAGTGACCTCAGTGACGTTTTCAGAGCATACGTAATACAGACCAGCAACTGTATTTCTATTCTGGTCTTGTATGGCACCACAGACAGTATAAAAACATGGACATGGTGTCTGTGACGTCAACCATAGTCTTCAAAGCCAACTTATGCTCACTATCATCTTGTCAGACTTTGGAGCTGGAATATTCGAATTTCAGCAACAAAGCGGCGCTTGGTTGGAGCAGACAGCGAGCAACCTGTCAGTCGCTCCACAGAGAGAGACCTGTCAATCAAGGCAACCATGCCCCCGAAACCTATCAAGTTCCAAGCTTTTATATCCTTTTAATGGAACAATAATAATTTAAAAATCCCAGCCAAGGGGTGTTCGGGTAGCATAGCGGTCTATTCTGTTACTTACCAACACATGGATCGCCGGTTCGAATCCCTCGTGTTACGTCCTGCTTGGTCAGGTTTCCCTACAGACATAATTGGCCGTCTCTGCGGTTGGTAAGCCGGATGTGGGTATTTGTCTGGTCGCTGCACTAGCGCTTCCTCTGGTCTGTCAGGGCACCTGCTCGGGGGGTAGGGGGAACGGGGGGGGGATAACGTGATCCTCCCACGCGCTACGTCCCCCTGGTGAAACTCCTCACTGTCAGGTGAAAAGAAGCAGCTGGTGACTCCACATGTATCGGAGGAGACGTGGTAGTCTGCAGCCCTCCCTGGATCGGCAGAGGGGGTGGGGCAGCGACGGGGACGGCTTGGAAGAGTGGGGTAATTAGCTTTTGAGACCCTGACTTCTTGTGGAACAAAATGTGTTAAATTTGTATTTCGAGGGAGAAGTTGGGGTTTTTCACATTGACTTTCATGCAGCCAGTTAGCCACATCTTAAGGCACAAAAAGAGAAGCAAGCATCAGCTAAATCTGTAGCACACATTTTGTTCCCGTAGGTTTCCTTTCTTGACTCTCCTTTGCTTTTCAATCACGCTTGTAAAAGGGGATCTGTTTTCTATAGTCCCATTAGTCATGTTCTGGGAATGCCTCTAACTTTCTGAGTGTGCGTGATTGATTCTTACCAGGGCTGTCGATCGATTAAAAACACAAAAAATTAACCAATTAATCGCACAATTTGCCATGCTTAATTGAGATTAATTGCTTTTTTCCTTCTTAAGACTGAAGCTTCTAATAATGGATATTTAAATGCAAAATCACAGAATTAATGTAGAATCAACACAAAGGACGTATATTTAAATTCAGATACTGTCGTTTGATAGCGTCCTCTTACCTTTGAGCACAGATTCGCTCCTGTGAACCGCAGATTTCCAATAAAACCATCAAGGCCATCAGAACTGACCGTCAGCTTGAAAGCCATATTTCTTATGTGCACTACCAGAAATGATAAAACCCGGGCCTGTGTGTTAAAGTGCCAGTTGTATTTCAAAGCCATCAAGGCCATTCAAATTACACATCAGCTTAGAAGGCGATACTGTCTTGTATGCATCAATTATATAAATGATAATTAACAACGACAAATGTTCCATGTTCAAGTGCCAGCTGAATATAAAGTGTCATGAATTCACAACATTCGTACATGTTCATGGCACGGCACAGAAGCCCATACGTGTCCCAATGGCACAGTGTAGTAGAATATCTAATATTCTCCATGAGGAGGGGAGGCGGAGTAGGGCAAAAACACAGTTTTCCATGTGCCGACAAGCAGGAGGGAGAGCGCACAATGGCAACGTTTTTCGCGGTGCCAATATAACGTCTGCAGCCAACCAAGGCAAAACGTCACGACAGTGTTATCCATGCATGGGGCCAAAGGGTTCGCTTAAAAACATTGCTGAGGTGCATCCGGGTAGCGAAGCAGTCTAGTCCGGTGCCTACCAACACGGGGATCGCCGGTTTGAATCCCCGTGTTACCTCCGGCTTGGTCGGGCGTCCCTACAGACGCAATTGGCCGTGTCTGCGGGTGGGAAGCCGGATGTGGGTATTTGTCCTGGTCGCTGCACTAGCGCCTCCTCTGGCCAGTCGGGGCGCCTGTTCACGGGGGAGGGGGAATAGCGTGATCCTCCCACGCGCTACATCCCCCTGGTGAAACTCCTCACTGTCAGGTGAAAAGAAGCGGCTGGCGACTCCACATGTATGGGAGGAGGCACGTGGTAGTCCGCAGCCCTCCCCGGCTCAGCAGTGGGGGTGGAGCAGCGACCGGGGCAACTCGGAAGAGTGGGGTAATTGGCCAAGTACAATTGGGAGGGGGGCATTGCTGAGACGTCACAAGAACGTCGCCAGAAGTTAAATGTCACAGTGCACAGTGACCAAAACACAGCTTGCGTTAATTGTGTTAATTTTTTTAATGCATTAAATAGTTCAAATTAGTGACAAAAATGAACACGTTAAGTTTGACAGCACTAATCCTTACACATGGACTCATTTCATTACGACTTCAGAGGCGTTCAGCGATACAGTGACCGCCCCCCCCCCCTTTCTTTTTTCTTTTTTGGACGCACCACGGCAAAACCCTCACCTATTTTCCACAACAAACACACCAGAAATGTTAATGCATCTCGCTTCTCATCATTCCCCCTCCCTTCTTCCGCTTTTGTCGGCCTTGTGCCTCCCATCATCCTTTCAAATCATCCTCCAGAGAGTTCCTTGGACGTTATAGCTCTCTTCTTTTTTCTTCTTCTTCTTTTTTTTTTTACAGCTCTCTATCTCATGAGTCGTCGCGATGGACGACTCTTCGAACCCGAGAGTGCGGGGGACTTGTCGGCCCGCCGTCTCGGGGCCCCCGGCCTTGGTCCTCGTTCGTGCAGACCCCGCACCCTGCTCCCTCCTCATCAGCCATTCTGCGTGCGTCGGGGCCTGCCCTGGCTCTCCCTGGCTCCTTTAACCCTTCTAGCTCGGGTTCACCGTCTATAAAGGAGGTGCGCTACACCGGGGCCCCTCGTATCGATCAGCACTGCGCAGACCGCCCCCCCTCCCCCCCCCCACTCTGCTCGGCAACCGTATGGCTTTTAAAAACAGTTTGGTTCGGGGGAGGCCGACGCGGAAAGGTCATCGAGGCAGAATTGTCAAGGATGGAGGCACGATATCTTGATGGGTGTGTGTAGCTATGTGTGTCAGTGTGTGCACGCAGGTGTGTGCGCGTCCGCGTGCACGTTTGTGTGTGTGTGTATAACGGGTAAGAGGAGGCATGGGAGGCAATCAGCGCTGATTCCTTTTTCGCAAACCGCGGCTCTTTCTGTGCCAACGCCCCCCCCACCCCCCTCCTCTGTTGTTGGAAACGGTGTGCTGTGAACTCGAGTTCACCTATAAATACTTTGACAGCAGAACTCGGAGCGTGGTTGTAAGTCCGGGGGATTGGAAACACGGGGGGGAATGCTCATCCGTGTTGCTGCAGCTGTGGCGGCGGCTCCACGTAGGGAGCGGAGGAGATGCTTTCCGGACGGCTAAGAGGACGTCGGTTCTGGCCTCGTTTTAAAGCTGAAATCTGTAACCCCCCCCCCCCCCCACGGGTGAAATAAACGGTTATTTCACCCGTGTGGACCGCGGCGTTGGGTTACGTAATACTAACTGGCGACTTCGCCGTGGTTGGAGACACTCCGTATACCGCTACTGGCAGTTCTGACGGGGTAGGGCGAACATCGGTGCAGCGGCAAACACGCTCCTCCATAGGAAAAGGATTACAACGTGACGACGGTGCGGCGATGTCTCCGTTTGACAGCAAATCTGCCAATTCTACAACCAGTACGACTGTAGGACGGCGTTCCCACGTAGTGTGATGTAGTTTGTGTTGCAACGCACCGTCTGTGTTAGCTTTTCTTCTATTTCTTGATGCCTTTTTACGAGGCTGGGACCTGTTCACTGCTGTGCTGACGGCACACAGCTGTGACACCTCGTTTGTTGTATGGGGGGCGGTGGGGTGGGGGGCAGACCGGGGAAATCACCTATTTCGGCTGTAAATGAGCAAATCAGTGTGTTTATTGTCTTATCCGACAACGGCTGTTCCAGTGAACTTTCCGCCGGTTAGGATAGTTGCACTTGCGGTTAGAACTTACAGTGCGTTTTAATACGAGGCTCCTATCTGAGCCAGTCGTGGCTGTTTCATCGCTTTATGTTTTCATCTTCGGGTAGCTTCTTGCAACATCTCTCTTTATCTTATTGTGTATTTCTTATTCAGTGTCTTTTTTTAACCTTAATTTTTGACCTTAAGGACCAGGCGGGGTTCAGACTGCATGAAAACCGGCGCTCGGGACGCCATATCAACACCGTACGCCGTACCGCCCCCGGGTTTCGAGGACATACCAACGCCGCATTTCCTGTAACATCTGCTAAATCATACCTCCCCCGTCCCTCCCGTCCCCCCGTCCTCGTCATTTGGTGTAAACTAATGAAAGGGCTCCGCGCAAGGTGAAGGACGTACTAATCCGCGGCGCCGTTGCATTGTTTAGATGTGCAGATACCAGCTGTCAGAGGTGAGTGATGGAGCCGTCCCCCGGGAAGGAGAGGAGGCCGGGCCCTCTGTCACAGCGGGGCAGACAGATGGGGGCATCGCGGGGGAACATGCCTGAGATCATAAAAGGACACCACGGGGCATAATAAGAGAGTTTGGAAGACGAGGGAAGGAGGGGAAAAAAATCACAGGAAGTCATCATTTAACAGCTGTTAAAAAAAAAAACCCCACTCCCAGCGAGTGAGTGATTTGGTGACGGCACTTGATCCGTGATCTCTCTATTTGTTAACCCCGTTGCTCCGTTCGTAGCTGTCTGATGGACGTGCACTCTGCAGGACCCCTCGAGGCTGCCAGGAAGTTAAACAGGCTCCCTTCTTGTCTGTGATTTGGGGGAATGACATCTTTACGAGGTAGCATCGCCGCGGACGGTCCGCGCCACGGACGGTCCGCCCCGCCGCATCCATCACCGCCGGAGCAAAAGGTGGCGGCGGCGGGGGCGGATTGAGTTTCCAGACTCTTCCCAGCGTGTCTCACTCTCCGTCTGTAACATGTCTTTATGAGTGAGTCACCTTGTCAGCCACCGAACTGACAACCTTATTTCAATGTACAGACGTGTCTTGTTTTCTCTCCCCCACCAGAGAGGGAGCGTTTCAGGGTCTAAGGTGAAGAAGGGTAAGGAAAAACAAAACCCTAACTCAGCAAAAAAAAAGGAAGGGAAACTGTATTTTTTTCCCCCTCTTATCTTGAATATGCTTTTTGACATTTTCATATCGATATCCGAGATTGATGCAGCATCCACTCGGAGGTCCTGCCGAGAAGCTTAACTCCTCCTCGGTGCTCTGATCTCCATCTCGCTCGGGAGCTCCCGGGGGATAGACCTTTTCAAAGCTGAAGAATTAACGCCGCGGACTGGATTTCCGGCAGCGCGGCTCGCCGTCGCAAATCGATGCAGCCACTATCAAATTAAGCGTGGCTCCGGTGACATATTCTAAAAGCCGCTCACGAGCCTCCTGCCGCCCTGAAGCCACGGGGCGACGCTCAACCCGCCGTGAACCTCTATCGGTTTCTCTCCCATCTGCCTCGCGCGTTACCGCCTATCATGGTCGAGGCTGAAAAGGTCACCCGTGAAATGCTCGACGCCGGAGTCAGGCGTGCTGCGCGTCCGTCTCGAGATCAGAATTTACTGTACGCCGGAAGCTGTGGCTTCAGAGGAACAGATGAGAGGATGGCGTTGCGCTGCCTTTTTAACGGCCTGTACTTGTAGTTTACTGACATGTCAGTATTCCTCGTGCTGTAATCTTTGAATGTGGATGTTTTATTTGAGGTATCAAACAGGCCACAGATGTTTTACTTGGTTGGGACTGTGATGTCTCCCAAGAGCAGAAGCTCAATTTACTACACACCACACACTTAAACACAGGGAGGACTCGATATTACCCATAAGGCATAGCAGACCTTTTTCCCCCCTCCTCTGTAGAAGATTATTTTGGCAGAGCATGTTGGCTTCAGGCCTTAACACAGGTGTTCGCCTTACACCAGCAGGATCCTGAGTTCAATCACAGCCCCTGTCGATGGCGTTTGCATGTTCTCGGATATTTGGAGATGGCGCAGGGGACTGGTGACATTAACAGGGTGTCTCGCCACCTTTCCACCAGGCGGGTATTTACCACAAATGAGCTGATAATGGATGAAATGTTATTGAATGTTAGCTACAGAGATAAACGTATATGGGTATCAGGTCGATACCAGGCTAATATGAAGTATCAGTGTCAGAGCTTTTACCCACGACTAAATTGGCCTACCAGAAGCCACGAGGAATGTCATGAATAAAAGCAAAGTAGCTTGATTTACAGCTTTTTGGCACATCCATCCATCCATCCCATCAATCCATCCATTACGGAAACCACTTATCCTGTTCTCAGGGTCACGGAGATGCTGGAGCCTATCCCAGCAGTCATTGGGCGGCAGGCGGGGAGACACCCTGGACAGGCCGCCAGGCCATCACAGGGCCAACACACACACATACATTCACACCTAGGGACAATTTAGTACGGCCGAGTCACCTGACCTACATGTCTTTGGACTGTGGGAGGAAACCCACACAGACAGGGGGAAAACATGCAAACTCCACACAAAGGATGACCCGGGACGACCTCCAAGGTTGGACTATCCCGGGGGCTCGAACCCAGGACCTTCTCGCTGTGAGGTGACTGGGCTAACCACTGTGCCACCATGCTGCAGTGTTTTTGGCACATGGAAGCCTTTATGTCTTTATGGGTGGAAAAACACTGATTCTATCACAATTATTTTGCCCACTGAGCCCAAACTAATAGTCCAAGTCTGCACTGTTCAGCAGTCGTCATGGATCAGATCGGTGCTCGCTATCAGTACTTAAAGCTACTTAAATGTAGTCCAATAGCATAATAAGTCAGCCTCCATGACCACAAACATCACATTTAACAAAGAGCGTGGAGGTGAACGGTCACCGCCAAGACTCAGAGGGACTATGGCAGAACCGGGATATGGTCGACGATGGGATTTTTTTCCTCTTTTTTTAAAAGAGAGAGAGAAGAAGAAAAAAACAACTTCAGCAGAGTCTGACACAAGTGGCCGGGCGAGTCTTTAACGCCTTGCTCGGGGCTCAGGTAGGATCATCCGGTCGGCAACATTTGCAGCGGGGGGGGGGGAGGGGGGGTGACCAGTCGTGGCGTCTCAAATCGGCTCATCTCAGAGATGCTGCGTAGCGTTTCGTTTTCGGCGGACCTGCAAAACGGCACAAAGGGATCCCGGAGTGATCCCTGCGCCTCACACGTGCGAGACACACATGTCTGTGTAGCGTTGTGCAGCTGCACACGAGCTGTTTGACAAGGATACTCCCCTGTATGAGTGATTCACTCACTGAAACGCACTGTATTTGTAGCGCGACGTACGCGAGGCCTTACGTGGACATTGTATGAAACGGCAATACTTTATCAGTCACAAATAAAGCCAGGCGTCGGCCCAGGTGTGATGAATATCTGCGTTGCTGTGACAGTACTGCAAAGCGTTACAACGGCCTCGCTGTGCACACCTCTATCGTTTCAGCGGTGCACTCACTTCAATTCATTTCAGTGCAATTAAAAAAACATATTCATCCCCGGGGGCCAATTAAGAGCCCCGCACAGTCAAGACAACACGCCGCACAATGCAAAGCTGCAGAATACCACACAGCGCCGACTGCACGACTACACACCAGAACGCTATACAACACAGGAGAAGCAACGCGGCGCAGCACTGTACGGTAATATACATTACAAACATGAGATATACGGTACACAACTACACAGCACGTTGTAACCTAACAAAGGTGGCTTTGCCGAACTCGCTCGTGCGTCAAAAGTGCAGAATGATGCAACGTGCCGAAATGTTTGAAACTTAAGATGCCATGCAGTACGTGTACTGTGCTCGTGTGTGTGTGTGTGTGTGTGTGTGAGAATATAATGTGCAATGATGCCGCTTGTAAATCACTCAATAAAGAAAAAGCACTTGACAGATTGACCCTTATTAAACCGGCAAAACGGCAAAACGGATGCGGCGTCCTCACACAAGACAAGCCGGTGTCTTTTTTGCTGCAGTAATTATAGCCAAACTGAGCACCGTACCTCCGAGCACAATGCATTACTCCCATCCGCCCACACACACACATGCATGCACACACACACGCTCAATAAATGATTTATAAATATGCAACCCACTCGCCCCTGTGATTACAGCACAATATCTTCAGGTTCTGCAGGCAGAAAAGGAGAAGTTGGGGTGGAAAAGCACACCTCTCCACTATTTCCCAGTGCAGTTTTTTTTTTTTTTTTGCACAAATGGAGTAAGATGGACATGTTTAGCTCTCCGACTTGACAGGTTGAACGCAGCTCTGAACTCGGGGCTGAAATGTACAAGAGAAGCCTGTACTGCAGGGATTTCTGCGATGATGGAGTAAGCGGCTTCTCTCGGAGGTAAAGCATACAGATCAGCCCATCCCGTAGACAATACCACCAGCTCTTGAGTGGGAAAGGTCCCCCCCCCCCCCAATTTCCCACTTCTGGATGAAACGCGTGCTAAAAATAGCTGGGTTTATTCTTTTCATCCTCGCAGTGTTTTCTTCTCACAACTCGGCCATTTGCACTGGAGAGTAGCATATTTCTTCAATACGTTAGTCTTGAAAATCCAAATGGACATAAATGCCTTTCCACAAAGCACATTTTGTTTTAAACTTTAAAGCATCCATTCACTTCCCTACATTACTGTGTGTCTGCAAATTTAATATCTCACCTCTCCCGGTAATGGGCGTTTGAGAAGGAATTGAGTTTTTTTGCACAGTTCATCCACCTAACTCAATATACGGTATATCTCGCCTCACAGCGACGGCTGCATTTCATCTCTGCACGCTTTGGCACCGAACCATGGCAGAAATCTATCTGTGTAATGTAAAGATTGGGTGAAATTAATGGTAAATATGATGTACTGCGAGACGTGATGAATTGGTGTACCGCTTTGAGTGTTCGTGATGGGGCAAAAATTATTCAAGATGTGTAGCCTGTCTGTCTGATGTGACAAAGAAATAGAATAATGTGATTTTATTCTTCTTTCCAAGGGTGCAGTGTAACTAAGAATAGCATTTGTCAACAATTTCAAGCCTCTCTATTGATGTAGTGGTATATAAAAAGGTTCCCCGTGTTACCTCCGGCTTGGTCGGGCGTCCCTACAGACACAATTGGTCATGTCTGCGGGTGGGAAGCCGGATGTAGGTATGTGTATCGGTCGCTGCACTAGCGCCTCCTCTGGTCAATTGGGGCACCTGTTCCTGGGGGAGGGGAAACTGGGGGGGAGAAGCGTGATCCTCCCATGTGCTACGTCCCCCCGGCGAAACTCCTCACTGTCAGGTGAAAAGAGGCAGCTTGCAACTCCACGTGTATCAGAGGAGGCATGTGGTAGTCTGTAGCCCTCCCCGGATCAGCAGAGGGGGTGGAGCAGCGACCAGGACGGCTCAGAAGAGTGGGGTCATTGGCTGGATAAAATTGGGGAGAAAAAAAAGGGGGGGGTCCATCCATCTATTATCCAAGCCGCTTATCCCAATCGGGGTCGCGGGGATGCTGGAGCCTATCCCAGCAGTAATTGGTCGGCAGGTGGGGAGACACCCTGGACAGGCCGCCAGGCCATCACAGGGCCCACACACACACACACACACACACACACAGACACACACACAGCCATTCATACCTAGGGACAATTTAGTACGGCTGATTCACCTGACCTACAGGTCTTTGTACTGTGCGAGGAAACCCACCCAGACACGGGGAGAACATGCAAACTCCACACAGAGGATGACCCGGGACGACCCCCAAGGTTTGAACCCAGGACCTTCTTGCTCTGAGGCGACCACGCTAACCACTGCGCCACCTTGCCGCTCTATGTCCCACAGTGTCCATTGTACCAATGACACTGTGCCTAGTGTCCCATTTTCTTGCACTGAAATCAACAACAATGGCTAAGCTGCAGACAGCCTGTGCTTAAGGTAACACAACTGGTACTTCCATGCCAGTTCAATACTGGCGTACTCCTTCAGTGTACCCACGAAAAAAAGGGTAATTTTCAGTCAGTGATAATCATTGGGTGATCAGATGTACATTGGGAATTTATGTGGAAATTTATCAGCCCTAAATAATGTGGAAAAACTATGTTCTGCAAATAAGAAGGTTGGTAAAAAAAGGTTCGTTTACCCCGTTGCTCTCTCCCATCATCCTTGTAATGAAGACGTCGACTGCCCCTTCACAGGCCGCCATGTTTTTATTGAGCTCCTATTGAACAGTTTGACTTGGAGGCGGTGTGTCGGGTCAGATGTGTGGCTCGGCTGCCCCCAGAAACAAACCTGCGTGTCCTTCCTTCCTTGTTTTCACAGCACAAAGCTCCATCTTGATAGGATCGGGTTAAGGAGAAGAATGGACACCGACCGGCGAGATCGCTTTTCCCCCGTCCAGGCTTCTCAGTCGTGGCCGGACAATTTGTTCTTGCCTTCACACCCATTGTCCGTCCATCTGTGAAATCTGGTCCGGTCAAGAGAGGCCTTATAAATCCACCCAGGGCCGAGCCACCACACCTCCCCTTTGCGCTGAAAGCCCAAGGCCCCTTCCAGCCACTTGTCTGGGAATGCCACCGAGACAATGGAAGGGATTTCTTATCCCGAAATTGTGTCAAGTGGGCTATTTGGCAAAACATCTGTGGAATGTTTTGTTTTTCATCCTTTCTACCTCCAGGCATATTAACCTGCAGATGCCCCCCCCCCCCAAAAGTAAGCTAGTCCCCTTTTGCGCCCCTACACACACAGAAAAAACAAATACAAACAGCATGCAGTCATGCCAGGATATTCAACAACGTTATCACCTGCTGAACATTTGCGCTGTGGAGTTGAAGTTTTCATTTGCCGAGGCGTGGCGTGAGAGCCCCGATGTCTGACACGTTATGCGTTCTTATTTCCATTATCTCGCATGAAACTGGCCGACCCAGGAAGGTACAGCCTGGATTGTAAGACCAGGTGGGGGAAGATGAAGCCGAATTGACAGGAGAGAACCCTTTTTATAGCTCCTGCAGATAGAGCCGTATTGATTGGCAGCACTGCCCAAGATAGTAGATTCGGAGAAGCTTTTCTATCGTAGTGGAGATTCGGGGAAGGGAGAAAAAAAAATAAAAAAGATAATCCTGATGGCAGCCTCACATGCTGTGCTGAACACATCCCTCTTAAACCTGCTGGAGCTGTCCCCTTTAGTTCCAGTGCCAGCACTCGGAGAATGGCAAAGTGCACCAGAATGTGACAGCCGCTCACAATTGGACACAGTTAAGGACAGGTGCAATGCTGGCAAAAAGGTTATCAATATCTTTGTGCAGATTGCTTCCAGCACTTTGCCTCCCTGAAGTGTCACCTCGCTGACCTTGCACTGACCATATTCTGACAGCGAGGGTGGGTGATGGTGTTGGGGGGGCGGGCGGGGTGTTGAGGCCGTCAGAGAGGAGGAAGCAGGCTAATGGCCGCCGTGCAGCGGTGAGATGTCTCCCTGTCACACTTCATCTAGACTGATGCATCAGGGTTGTTCTCACTGCCCAGGCCGGGCAATTACTGTCCTATTCCAATCTACTGCTCAGCACCACTGTAATGAAAAATAATTAAGAGGCTGAAAATGAGTTTTTTCATGAAATGGTTTCTGCGGTTGAACACAATCGCACTTGGCAGATGGCTGCACGAGTGTGTTTAATACACCAAAGATAGTTAATCATCTGCGAGGTGCATTCGGCAACAAACCTTTAGCTCCTCTCCCGCCGACGAGAGAGGGCGCAGACAGAAGATGCATTGTTCTGCTGGATATGTGTGATCCACCTGTTAAGTCCAGCTGTTGCACTGCAGTAAGCGAATACGAAGTCACTGTGCCGTCTCGCCACAGGATATCACTCCGATTACATCACACACAAAAAATGAAAGATGTATAATTTCACAAAGTATCACATTAATAAATTAAGACATAATCTGGGGGGAAATCGTTCAACATGACTGATGGGCCAGTGTGAATGTTGCGGAACATTCACAGGGTACCATTTATGTCTTTCTGTGCCCTTGTTAAGGAGAGTAGATGTCTCTTCTGGGACCACTCTTAGTTTGCATAGATAACATCACTGAAGTGAGGTAACAATGCAGTAATATAAAAAAAAATCCCTCCTGAAAGCAAACTAAACTCAACAATACCATGAAATCCACCCATATGTATGTATACCTTTCTACCCAGCCATCATCCAAGCCGCTTATCCCAACCGGGGTCGCGGGATGCTGGAGCCTATCCCAGCAGTCATTGGGCGGCAGGCGAGGAGACAGCCTGGACAGTCCGCCAGGCCATCACAGGGCCAACACATTCACACCTAAGGACAATTTAGTATGGCCGAGTTACCTGACCTACATGTCTTTGGACTGTGGGAGGAAACCAGAGCCCCCGGAGGAAACCCACGCAGACACGAGAAGAACATGCAAACTCCACACAGAGGACGCCCCGGGATGACCCCCAAGGTTGGACAACCCCGGGGTTCGAACCCAGGACCTTCTTCATGTGAGGCGATCGCACTAACCACCGCACCACTGTGCCGCCCTTTCTATCACTTTCAAATCACAATACCGTATTAGGCCCAACTCTCTAAAAGCATTATAAGGAACTTCGATCATTTGTCGGCCTGATTTGCAATTCTGAGAAAAACCCTGACAGCCTGCTGATGAGCTTGCTGACAAAAAACACCAGGGCCCATCAAATTATAGACAACAGTCAGGAGCACAGTAATTATTTCATAGCATCATCTTACTGTGACAGTGTTCCAAAAGAGGACGTTAAAAGCCGATAAATTGTCCATTATCACGACCAGGCGCTGTTGTCACTCAACACAATGAAGATGAGGGAAACTTCAGCCATAGTGGGGAGACAAAATGGAGGAACAAAGAAACAAATCACATAAGCAAGAAAACTGGATCTCACAGACAAAATGTTGGTATGCAGCACATTCTCAGTGCCCAAAATAATTTGTCACTTTTCTTCCACAAGCATACAATTCATGTCAAACTACTCTCAGGGAGCCAGGCGTGATTCCTTTGTGATGGGAATACATGTATACCCATTTGGCCTCGCGAGACTACACGTCAGCATGTCAGATCACTTTCTGCATACGATGCATTAATGCATTTGCTGCAAACACATTCTGCATACGTTATGCAGGCATTGACATGATGATCAGGACGTCTGCTCAGATCACTTTAATTCTATTAGATTACAGATTGATTGTTCAGCCCAGTATCACGCTTTTTCATGCTCATAGTCACTAAAATTAATTTACTGAATTGTGTCCCGGAGCACGATTGTCCGACTTTTTCCGTGCTCCACAAGACAAAATTTAAACCCATGCATTTTAAATGGGAGCATTTCTCAGACTTTTTTCGTGCTGGACTGAACGACATTTAAACCAATGCAATTAAGAGCTTTTCTTCCACTTTGTAAGGGGGGGGGGCAACCCAGTTGCCTGAAAAAAATGTTGGCATTTTGCATTTCTGCAAACCACGGATATATTAAAATCTCAGTGTTTCTTAACAAAAAATACATTTCATATCAACATTTCAACTTATAGACAATGTTGGTGGAGCCAGCGTCCACGTCACATGACTGTCAAGTTTCTGTCTGCGGAAAGAAACAACAAGACTAGGTTAAAACCCAGTATATGGCTGGACCCTGACTACATTTATTAAACGACTGTTTTTCTGTGACTACGTTCAGAAAGCAGCTATTTTGACATCAGAGCTTTGAACAACTGATGGCGTACTAGAAGACTCTTGGCGCCGATTTATTTTGAAAGCACAACAGCCAATGGGGAAACTCCAACTCAGCTGTCTGACCAATGGTGAAACGCCATCACTCACTCAGTCACTCACTCACGGACACTTGCATGTGTAGGGCTTTCCCCTCTGTTACAGTCCAGCCAAAATGGCTAACATTCCTCTTATTCTCAGTGTAAAATGCAGTATTTTAAGATAGTTTTGGCATAAAAATGCATTTTAATAACATTTCTAGCGAGAAATTTGCATTTTATTTTCATAATCCTTGTTCAGTGAATGTGTATGATATTTAGTTTGTTAGTTATTGCGAAGAGTCTTTCGAGTCTCGCCAGAAAATTGTTGAAATGCAACATTTCCAACATTGAACACAACCCCAATACCAAAATGTGTTTCTACAATACTTGCTAAACTGTCCTAAATAAATCAACGCATCTTTTTACAACCCTATTTTTCAAAGCAGAAGGACTACAACTATGGTGCTGCTTTGTATCAAGCTGCATAACACGGCTCAAGGCAATTATGGTTTTTAAAAATATTAGTGTATTTCCTTGAATTGTAAATTGTAAATACTGAATTGAGAGTACACTGAGGAGTTAAAGGGAATGGGAAACACATTTGTGTGATCATATTTTAAATATCTGTTATAAATGGGTGAAGATTAATGTTGGCCATATTTGACAGCACCTAGTCACATAGCTGAAGTGAAGAGCTCTCTCTGACAAGTGGTCCCATGTCTGTGGCCCCTTCTGTTGCTGAATGACAAGCCTGCCAACATGCACTGAGTTTAAGGTTCCCAGGGCAATATTTCAAAGCAGGAGCCATTTACAGTCTTCAGACTGGCATAATATTACTCTGCAGGTCGAGACCTTTCCAACGGTGCATATTTTAGTCCCACGACAAAGTTTCAATCTTAACATTTTATGGACATGGCCTTGGTCCAGCCTTACTTTCATTGCGCCCTTTGGAGGCCCAACACATGAAATGAAAGGTCTTCAGTTTGTTTTTTTTTTTTGGTCTGTTTTTATGGAAATAGTGGCAAACATCATTTAAGGTAATACTTTCTGACTAATTTACAACCAAACTAATAATTTTGGCTTACTTTCAAGCTTATTTTCCTGATGAAATGCAAGATCTTTCTTTTTAGACCTATCTCTAACAAGGGCAATTCAGGCTCCTTACCTGTAATAATGCCCTGGATGGTCAGCAGGATTGCAGTACGTAAAGGTGACTTATTTCATTAAAGTTATCTTGTTTGTTTGTTTGTTTAATCACCTTTAGATATTGCGATGGCCCCGGGATGGAAGAGGATTGGGCGGGACTGTGCTATTCTGGCTGAAGTTGGAAGGGGGGTCAGTTTCTGCCAATGGGGAGAAAGGCAACGAGTCTGGAGCCAGCTGGCTGAGTCCTGTGTCCACCTTTATCATGAGGTATTGTGTTGTTTGATTTGTCTGTGAATGTTCTCATTCATCCAGGTCATGGTTATCCAAAGGAGTTGAATCAAGTGCAACTGGACTTGGTATATATCCGTGAAAACGACCAGGCAGGGAGACCAGTTGCAAAAACAGTCAAATAACTTCAGACAGTTGCGGCACTTTATTGTAATTCACCTGATAAGACCAGGAAGTTATGTCACATTCATGTTATATCACAACATGATAACCAAATTCCCGGATGATATACGGTCTCATACAACATTATTGATATTATACTGATGGATTTAAGTTGTGTAACTACTGTCCTGGTTACAGATCCTGCCAGAGCCTCCTCCATGTCTTTCCTTCAGTCTGTCTTCATAAGGATACTACGAGTTATTTCACAGATTCGCTTCCAGCTTTTTTTTAAAGTTGATCTTTAGGATAATAAAAGTTGCACGAGGCACTGGGGTGCTCCTGTATGAGACAAAAGGCTTTCCCCAAACAATGTTGGACCCGAATATGACAAAAGGCAAATGCGTTGTAATATTTTTGAAATTAGTTGCCGGAGTTTCCAGCTGTTCATGAGACGATCCATTAGACGATCCACCCCACGGTGGAATTTCATTATTTTCGATCTAATGGCTTTGCTCTCCCTCCCCATCCATCTCAATATTTCATGTCTATCAGGGCACTGCGGCACTGCAGCGGCACTGTTGTAAATGGTGCGGAGTAAGTCTGAATTCTGGACTTTCCAGATCATTTTCTTCAGGGGGGAAAAACCAAGAGTGCGAATTAGCATCCTCATTGGTTAGGATAAAACTACACTGTGGGCAGCATGTCGGCCGCCTTCCCTGGTAGCATAGAGATGTCTGGGTAATGACAGTGCTTAGAGAGTCAGTGCAGTTAGACGCTGCCATTCCATGTACTTCACTAGTCTTTTTCACCTCTACTTTAAACTTTACATGTTTATTTGGGTTAATATTTGGGACGGTTAACATGCTCTTGCGTCGTGATATTGTTTAGTTATGCTTGTTGCGTTTACTCTGAATTCGTTTATTTTCATTGTCGTTTTATTCATAACTCAGTTGTTGCTTTGTCGGATGGCTCATGTTGCACGTTTCCTCGTGGCTCTATTTTTGATTTCTCTCCTTTTTTGTTTTTCAGCTGTCTGATTTTTCCCAGCTGTAGTGATCCACTGAATTTCATCTACTCTAAATCTCAGTCTAAATCTACGTAATAACAATAAAATATGATAGAGTAGGGGGCGTCCGGGTAGTGTAGCGGTCTATTCCGGGGCCTACCAACACAGGGATCAGTGGTTCAAATCCCTGTGTTACCTCCAGCTTGGTCACACATCCCTACAGATAAAATTGGCCGTGTCTGCGGGTGGGAAGCCGGATGTGGGTATGTGTCCTGGTCGCCGCACTAGCCCCTCCTCTGGTCGGAGGGGGAACTGGGGGGAATAGCATGATCCTCCCACGCGCTACGTCCCCCTGGTGAAACTCCTCAAGTGAAAAGAAGCGATTGGCGACTCCACATGTATCAGAGGAGACATGTGGTAGTCTGCAGCCCTCCCTGGATTGGCAGCGGAGGTGGAGCAGCAGCCGGGATGGCTCGTAAGAGTGGGTTAATTTGACGGGTATAACTGGGGAGAAAAAGGGGGGTGGGGGAAATGTACCCAGCATTGATAGAAATTGTTGGTCAACCAAATGTGTCACAGTGATGATCAAACTTTACTGTCAGCATGCTGTTTTGTATGTTTGCATTGGTGCTGTACTGGCATGTGTTGTTTTTACACCCAGTCATGTCCTAAGATGGATGTGTAGTAAGTGGTGCTGCTTCATCTTTTTCCACTATGTGGATGCAATTGTGTACTGGTATTACTGTCTACTCTGATTGTCTCTTGTGTTGTGTGTTTTTAATCTGAACTGCATAACAAAATAATGATATGATTGATTGATTGATTGGTTGATATGTTGATTGATTGATTGATTGATTGATTGTCAGAAGTGCAAAGAAACAGAAGCCCTGCTATGTGATTGATTTAAATAGTGATTGTGATATATTTGTGAGGGTTATGTGGGGAAAAAGTAAGTACCGTGTATGTGAAAATCGGAATTGCATACTACTTAAAGTTTTCTGCTGTTAATCATCGCGTGGCAGCACATGTGAATGCTATGGATGGGCAAGCCAGGTGACCACTTGGGGTCCCGAACATTTAAGGAACCCCTTAAACTCCAAAATACTATATGCTAATGTAGCGACCACAGATAACTAGACTCGCTAGCCCTGGGCTAACGGGTTGGACCCTTTAGTTGAGTGGTTAGCGCAGTCGCCCGTGGTGCGGGAGACCCGTGTTCGCGTCCCGGCTGCGGCGGTGCCTGGCGGCCCCCTAAATTCGCTACATTGGTGTCAGATGTGGGATGGTGAGACCCTGAGGCCATTGGAAGCGCATGTGCGCACAGATTCATGGAGGGGGGTAGTGTAATGGCCAGGGATAACTAGACTCGCTAGCCCTGGGCTAGCAGGTCGGACCCTTTAGTTGACTGGTTAGCGCAGTTGCCCGTGGTGCGGGAGAACTGGGTTTGCGTCCTGGCTGCAGCGGTTCTTGGCTGCCCCCTGAATTCGCTACACTGAAATGGGTTTACTACTGTTTTCCCCCCCCCCCAATGTTTCTCGTTTTCATTACACGCTCTATTGAAGGTGAAGGTATTGGAGGTGAAAACAAACCTATGGCATTTAGTGGTGTGCAAACTAATTTCCTGTTAGCATAATTTTGCATTGAGCCGAGCTTTCATTTGTATGATATTAATATGTTTTTTATGAGTCCCGTTGGGTCGCTGAGCTGTTGTGATTAGTGTCATGATTAGGACGACGTTGCACACGGCGTATTCATTAAGGTTAATGGCTTTATGTGGTCTGGGATTCAAGTTTCCAAATTGTGTATGCATGGGAGTGTTATGTTGACTGTAATGGCGTGCCTACATATCATATTCTTATTCATGCCTACATATTCATATTCTTATTCATGCCTACATAGTCATATTACCCCTTTCAAGCTGACTGGCGCCTCTCAGTACCTTAGGTGACTGCTGACATTACTGTCCATATCAGTTATAGAGCAGTTGGTGGCTGGGCTATAAACAAAGAACTTACAATATTAGACTTAATTTATGATTTGAATTGTCACTGTTGTATTGTATTACAGGATGGATAATAGCAGGAAGCCATTACCCCCCCCCCCAATCGCTGATGTTGCAAACACGGGGGCTGCTCCGGGACAATACCGGCGATATCGTTCAGCGGATGAAGGTACGCTTGTCATTTTATTTATTTATTTAAAGTCTGTCTTCTATTAAGTGTCAGGAGCGTTGGTCCAGGCTGTGCGTTCATAAACCATTAGTCGGACCTCACAGACGACACACTTGATGCTCCGGTTTCCGCCGTTCGGGTGCTGCTCGTGGTCATGGATGTACTGTTGGGCTGGGGAGGGCCGTGATAACAACGTGTGGGTTTATTTTTTTTCTGAAGGGGCTACGTGTGACGTTTCACCTTTCATAAAGCATCACATGACCGGTAAATATCAGCCGGGGTTTGCCGAGCGGTCGCTGGTGAAACCAAGCGCTCACATTCCCCCCGTGCAGCGGATATCTGCATTCGAAAACACAGAAACCAGGTGGTGTTGTTGTTGTTTGGAGGCCAATGCCCCCCCCCCCCCCAACACACACACACACTTGAGTTTGCGGAGAAGGATGTAGTGATCAGGGCAAACCGATATCAACTGAGGACATTTGAAAACGGCAGACATCAGCAAAACAAGCCAGGGATGAGAACCTTCCGGCAGGACTTGTATTTATTTTGTTTTTGCGGTCGTGACACACATAGTTGAGCTAAATAACCACACATCATCCTTTTAATTTTGGGAAATATACGCTCTAAGCACAGAAGGCACAGAAGGAAAGGGGTAATTTATTACCACGACTCATCCAAATTGTTTTTTTTTTTTTTGTAATGCAGAAACCAGAAATGTATTGAATTTCGGTGTATGGGCAAATGTGCTGGTTGGAGTGTAATCATTCTTTTTGTGTTCCTTCCATTCAGCTCTGGGAGGCGTTTCTGTTTCATTTCGTGTTTTCATGGTTAATTCTAGTTTTTGTTTGTCACATTTGCAATCACACATTCCTTAAAACCCTATTTTGGAGAGTATAGGATGTAGTATTAACAAGAGAATGACACCAACACATCTCAGTTATATGTGCAACTAATGGAGCGTGGCAGAATACACTAACATCATCACAACAAATGAACAATAAATAAACATGAAAATTACAGTTTTATATATATATATATATATATATATATATATATATATATATATAAAATCCAGTGAGTCAAGTAAATTCTTTATGAGACAGTACAAGCCTGTTTCATGCCATAAGCAATCATCAGCTGTCAATAAAGCTACTCTGGAGAGAACACACCATTTACTGCCTCACCATGCACATCACGTGCACAACGTCCAATGGGGAAGGGAGAGGTGCGACATTCAAAAATTCAAAAACACGTATTTGGTCATTGGCGGACAGAAACATTAATTATTCAACCACCTGGAAAATCCTCTCAAAGAACAAAACATGTTCAACCAGTAGTAAAATGTGCACCCTATGCCGAACTGAAAATTAATCAATCAATCAGTCAATCAAGCTGTATTTTATATAGTGCTTTTGTAGCTCCAACAGCCACTCAAAGCGGTTTACAATTAATTCACACACACACACACACACACACACGCACACACACACACACACACACACACACACACACACACACACACACAAAATGTAGCAGAGGTTCATAGTGTGTAATAATATGTAAAATGTGTATATGTACATAGTGCAGGAACAGTACAGCAGAGAAACGAAAAGAGCAGAATAAAGTGAGGAGTGTACATTTTGCAAGGGGGGGTGTGTTTGTGTGTATGCTCAAGGGTCTGTGAGTTCAAGAGTCTTCTGGCTTGTGGGCAAAAGCAGTGTTTAAGCCTGTTGGTTCAGGCCCGGATGCTCCAGTACGGTTTGCCGGACAGTAACAGAGTGAACAGACTGTGGCTGGGGTGGCTGCAGTCTCCAACTATCCGCTGGGCCTTCTCCCTGCACCTCTGGGTGCAGAGAGCCGGTATGGTTGGTAGCTCATTCCTGGTGATGTGCTGCGCTGTTTTCACCACCCGCTGTAGAGCCTTGCGGTCAAGGGTGGTGCAGCTGCCACACCAGGTGGTGATGCAGCAATCATCAGCTGTCAATCAATGTGACAGCTGATGGGTGCTTATGGCATGGGACAGGCTTGTACTGTCCATTAAAGAATTTACTTGACTCACTGGATTATTTTGCCCCTTATTTGTTGAGCACTTTCCCTACCGTTTGGTGTTTCATTTAAAGAAGCTACATACGTGTGTGTGTGTGTGTGTGTGTGTGTGTGTGTGTGTGTGTGTGTATATCTCCATCCATCCATTATCCAAGCCGCTTATCCCAATTGGGGTCGCCGGGATAAGCTGGAGCCTATCCCAGCACCCTGGACAGGCCACCAGGCCATCACAGGGTCGACACATTCACACTTAGGGACAATATAGCATGGCCGATTCACCTGGCGTACATGTCTTCGGGTATTAATTAATCAATCAATGTCAGCACATGTCTGAAATCCTGGAGAAAAGGTAACGTTTCTGTTTGTCCAACACAGTTTTGGCGCTAACGCTAAACACCCTGAACTGGTGTCAGTGGATTATGGAGAATGAACAGAGGAATGAATGCTCACTAAACTTGGTTTAGTTAAAAATGATTTTCTCAAGTGCAAAAAATCAGCGAATATGTCTGATGAAAAATGAGTAAAGAGGAGCGTTGTCCGTCCGAGACTAATTGACTTGATTTATTCATTCATTCAAACTTTATATCAGACTCGGGGTCCAGAAAAAAAGACAATTAATTGATATATAGATGATTATTAATATATGTATATATATATATATATATTTTTTTTCATGAAAGCTTAATGTGAAAATGTCCTCTCGTAACCGAACTCTTCACGGTGTTAAGGTCTTGGTAATAAGTGCTCCCTCTGAAGCCGCATTAGGGAGTAAACGCCACGCTGGGTGCACCAGCAGCAAGTGCCGACTGCTGACGTTGAATTTCAGAAAGAAGAACTTGGATTTATTTGCTCTGCGGCAGGATCCAAAACTGCCTTGAGACTAATAACATGAACACAAAAAGAAAAAAGAAAAAAGACTCAAAGCAAAATCGGGACACAATGACGGTGAGCAGAGTCGCTGTCTGCCAGCTGACTTGAGGAGTAGGCGAAGGAATTGTTAAGTCCTCTTCCTATCTGTCATACCTGTGACATCCCTCCTTGAGATAAATGGACACGTCAACCTGGGAAACAAAGAAAGATAGAGGCAGAGGGACTTGGGTGTGTGTGTGTGTGTGTGTATTAGTTTGGGAGCTGTCTCTGGCTCTAGACGGACACTGCAGACCATGAGAGAAACAGGAACCAGTTCAGTGACGGACACGGCGGCCCTCATCACTTCTCATCTCCACACTCTCCCTGTTGCCCACAAGGGAAGGTGTAATGACCCCCAACTTCAAAATGGCACACAGTAACCCAGCGTTGAGGGAGTGGGCCTGTTTGTTGTAGCCACTTTGCCGCACAGCCGTTGTTTGAAGTATTTTGTCATTCCGCTGGCTGGCTCCACAGTGGCCCGGCACGCCAGACATAAATACTGTATCGGTTCAAGAATTTGAGATAATGCTGTCTCCAAAACAGTCATGTGGCAAAGAATGCGGGCCTTTATATGAGACAAATCCACACCATATGTGTTTACGTTTGAGAGAAAGGTTGGTCTGCTTTACTTCAGAGGGCAGTAATCAGACAGGAAGCCCTTGCACGGCGTAGAGAAGAAACTCCATCCCGAGTCTGCGGTGTCAACGTGTCCTCCGACCGTCCTCCCACCAAATCAGCGGCGCTGCCCTCATTCCGGACAAAATGTTGAGGGGTCAGGGTTCACCCAAACCTGTGTGTGGCCGCTTATCTGTTGTTCGACCGGAAATTAACCCTGTTTGGCTCTAACAAGCTAAGCCCCCTGCTCGCCGTCAGGCACAATCGGCCTTTAAGGCACAACTGTTCCCAGGTACAAGCATGTCCGTATTAATGCAGTTCAGAAAACTTGAGCCACGGCGGTGAGGGAAATATTCAGACTTTTTACTGAAGTAAAAGTACAAGTGCACAAGTTAAAGTAGCAATTTTGATATTTTTAGTTAAGTAAGTGCTTGCTCTTGATTGATTGATTGCTTTAAGAAATGATAAGTACTAATAGCCAGTGGACGGATATAACAGAGCATATAATACATCTTAAAATGTGTGTACTGTTCCTTTTTCTGCAGATGAGTGCTAATGTATATACCCTGAGTACAGTTTACTGGCAAAGGTAGTATAGATGGTGTCAGTAATCCACGAGTCAGTGATGAGTGATCCTGAACCAGCGGTCCTTTTCGACATTTGATAAACCCAGCTCCTGATTTTCTTTTTTTCCTTAACCTGATGTGACCCAGATTCAATAACACAAACCATATTTCCACTTGTGAACACTAAAAAGAGTCTATAAATCAGAACGAGATGTTTTTTCCCCCCTCCAGGTTGACTTAATCACTAAATTGCCATTAGGGAAATTGCCAACAAACCTTAAAATCAAAGTTTAAACTGAAGATTTGATCTGACATTTACAACTGAATAGCCATAAAAACGCACCATTTATCTTGAACGTGAGAGATGTGAGGCATCAGTTAACAGAGGAGGGTCCGACTCCCTCAGCTTGAAGAGGCATAATTAAAGTGTATATAATTTACAATCATGCATTAGTATTCATTCATTCATATTGAATTAAGACACTGAGTAACATGGCTGTGATTTTTTTTTCCATCCCTACATCCAGTTTGTTGTAATTGACTTCATTTGATTGATTCGTTTGAGAATGTAATCGCATGTAATGCCGCGTGGGACGGTTGACCCAAAGCAGACGCATGTCCGCGTAGCTTGTGCCGTCGCAGGATCACTTTAACTGAAACCACACTCCTTCATTCTTCTCGTTTCCATTTCAGCCCGAGTTCTCGCCCACAGGTTGTGAGGCAGCTTGGTTTTTTATGGTACATATGTCGTCGGCGGTAGATTCGTGCTTTCCCCCCCGAAGGACAGATGTGAAATTTCCATTTGTGTCACAACAATCATTGTACTGAGACCTCACAACGAGGGAACCGCTTTGACATCAACAAGCTGTTTTCCAGTTTCGCTGCGGAGCGCATTTATCCATCTGGAAAAAAAAAGTCTTTGCCTAATTTCATACTAATTGCGTGCCAACGAGCACCGTAAAAAATGTTTAAGTTGTTTGTTTGTGACGTCTATTTTCAAAGAAAACTTTGTTTACCCGTTCTGGTTCCAAGTCTCCATGCGATAAACAGTTCTGTTCCTGCTCATTTCGTTCATCCTGCCAACAACAATTCTGTAATAAATCTGTGCAGGTGGAGACTCAGGAGCAACAAATCAGGACGTTTGTCCAATTTTGTCGTACAGATAGTTGAGTTTTATAGTACATGCAGCTATCTGCCTTCATGCTCAGTGAGCCTGGAATCAAATTACGCGGGAGAGACCCGCTCATTTGCGGTGATGGAGGTGTCGCCTGTCTTGTGCGCGGCTCACGGAAATATGCCGTTAAACCTCAGCAGTATTTCATCACAGGTACGGCGCCTCTTGTAACTGTTATTCTCCCACCTCTGCAGGGAGTGGGCCCTGCTTCATTAATTATTAAACCAAAATCCCGCACAGCTACAAGCCAAGCCGCTATTTCTGCCCGGCTGAAGCCCACCTGCCCTGTAATTAATAACGACCTGCCATTTAGTGCAGCACTCCATCTTGATCTTTGATTTTCCTGTCAGAAGCCATTAAAGCAGCCCCGGTCCCTGCCACAGACTCCGCATGAGGCCGCGTCTGAATTGAATCAACCAGATTTCATTGGCATATTAAAAAGAAACCTAATGCAGGGCTGGGAACAATGCGGCACAGCGAAGGCATTTTGAAGGCTTGGACAACCCCATGCAGGGCCTTAGTTCTTAAACATCACGGTGAATTTCCTTCCCTGATAAAGATTATACCACATGACATGTTTCATTCTTCTAACTTGAAACATTGTATTTCAATCACCGAGAGTTGAATCAGTTCATCTGGACACAATGTATACCGAGAGAAACGTTTCATCACTCATCTAAGTGACCTCTTCAGTCTCAACTGACTGCAGGTACCCCCACCCTTATAAACAATACAGTGGCATAAGGACTGAAAACAACGATCAGTTTCATATGCAAATTACTGTGAGCATTAACTAGAGTTTCAGTGGCCATGTGTCCTATTCACAGAGGATTGGAGGAATAGTTGCAATCATGGCATTGTAAAATGGCGACAGATGTACTCTTAGCCCCTCCCCCCTCGGTTGAAGGATGGTCATTCCCTCTTCACATAGATGGCCTCTTTGACTGCCTGTTCAAACCAGCCTTCCTCCTTATCAAGGATGTGCACATCCTCATCCTTGAAAGAGTGGCCACTGGCCTGTAGATGGTGTACACTGTGGAGTCCTGGCCTGACGCGTTAGCTCTCCTGTGTTGTGCCATCCTCTTGGCCAGCATCTGTTTAGTTTCTGCGATGTACAAGTCATGGCAATCCTCCTGGCACTTAACAGCATACACTATATTGCTCTGTTTGTGTCGGGGGACCCAATCCTTGGGGTGGACCAATTTCTGGTACAGCATGTTTTGGGGTTTGAAAGCAACTGAGACTCCGTGTTTGGAAAATACAGGTCTCAACTGTTCCACTACTCCCACCACATACTGAATCACTACTGGGTAATGCTTGGGCAGTTGTTGTCTTTCTCCTCTCTTCGATCGGCTGGTGCACTGTTTGGGCGTCTTCCTGGCTTTGACAGTCACCCAGTTAGGATAACCACACTTAACCAGGGTCTGTTTAATGTGGGATTTCTCCCCTTCCCCGGCCGCTGTGTCAGTGGGGACGTTGTCAGCTCGGTGGTACGGCGTCCTGATGACTCCTAGTTTGTGCTCCAGTGGATGATGAGAGTCAAACCTTAAGTATTGATCAGTATATGTTGGTTTACGGTAAACAACAATCAAATGTCCCCCATCGCCAACTGCAATTTCACAGTGTAAGAAGGCTAACCTTTCATTTTTCATATCCTCCCTGGTGAACTTGATGTGGTTGTCCACAGAGTTAATGTGGTCGGTGAGATGTGGTACGTCCTGAAATTTAATTTTAACCCAGGTGTCGTCCACAAATCTGAACCAATGGCGAGGTGGTGTCCCTGGATAGGACATCAGAGCCCTCTTTTCCACTTCCTCCATATACAAGTTGGCCACTACAGGTGAGACTGGGGAACCCATAGCACACCCATGCTTCTGTCTATCGTACTGCCCCCTGTATGTGAGGTACGTGGACTGAAGACACAGTCAGTTGAGACTGAAGAGGTCACTTAGATGAGTGATGAAACGTTTCTCTCAATAAGCATTGTGTCCAGACGAACTGATTCAACTTTCTGTGATTTCCTTACCTGGATTATTGAGCATGCAATAAAGACTTTTTATTTCAATATTTGGCTCGTCTGTAAACAATACTGAAAATCAGACAAAGCCGCCCTATGCAGTTGGTCCCTGTTAGCAAACACTAAGCATAAATGGATTTATATTTATGGCAAAACACAGTGCAGAACAAAGAATCTTATATTGAAAGCCATTGCTTCTCCATTTAACCATAATTCACTTATGCTATGATGAAATGGGTAGGTATACGTTTTCGCCAACATAAGCATTTGTAATAGAAGACAACATGATACCCCTATGTGCAGTTCATGATTTAGAACATAATATAGTACAAAATTTATGATAATAACAAAAATAATTTTCCAGCGATGGTAGTATTAACTCTTGGCCTTTCCTCTAAATAAAAGAGAGAGCAACATTAACACAACCTTTGCATTGGCTAATTCGGGCACATGACTTAGCTGTGGTAAAATGCCACCTCACGAAGAGCAACACCAAATCATGAAAAAGGCCCGTCACTCGTAATGAAAGCTCTTCACGGGGGTCGACATTTTTTTGGCTCAATGGCGCATTTCAAAGCCGGCGTCCATACGTCAGTGCCCCCCCCCCCCCGTATATATCTTGTTCTCTCCGGTGCACGCTGGCTGGCTCTCAGACCACATCATTATCGCTGGCCTTCAGCGCCATTCAGCCGTAGTAAGGCCTCCTCCCAATGCATTTACCTTCACATCTTCACGCCATGGCTATCTCATTTCGCCTGTCTCTGATCCGATAGCCAAGAGCCTTCACTTTGTTGTTACTGAAGCTCTTTTTTTCTCCCCCCTCCATTTCTTCCCTTTCTCTCTTTTTTTTTTCCTCCCCCAAGCAGTTACCGGGTCTTTTGTTGGCAATTTTGATATGTTTATTTACTGCGTGGATGGCTTTGATCCACCGCGGGGCTGAGAGAGAGAGAGCTGTCGAGAGGAAATCTCTACCCCCCCCTGGAGGAAAATGCTTGTGAGCAGACTGTCATGTCCACTAAGGGTTGAGGAGAGACAGCTGAGAGGGGAGGCTGGGATTGATGCCGAGCTGGGTTGTGTCTTTTTCCGGGGCCGAACAAAGCGTTGGATTAAAAAAAAAGAAAAAAGAGGGAGAGAGCGATGTCAATCCCGTGTGACTTAAGGACCGACTGACCACATCTGAGACTGGTGCGTGAGGTCCATGCCAGGCCGGAGGAATGTTTACCTTGAAAATGAAGGAGGGTTTCTGTACTCAGCCAGTACAAACAAACAAGCGGCGAAACACTATTTGATTTATTTGAAACAATATCCTTAAAGGGCAAAACCATGTCCTGTTTGCTGGAAAATAGTGTTTATAGCAGTTGCAAGGCAACAAAGGTAATATCTGCCATGTGTATTGAAATTCAGGTGGCAGTCGCCCGCCCTGCTGTAGTGTCACCGAGCAACCAGCTGAGTCAACAATCACATCATGGTAATACACTTTTTAGATGCAAAGCACCTCTTGAACCTGACCTCTTAACTTACTGGATTGGATTGCGGATTGTGTCTCCTCCAAAAAAATGTTTGTGAGTGAGTGAGCGTGTCAAAATAGATGCTGCTCAAAGACACTGACAATGTGTTTTTGTAAATTAACATTATAATCCTCATTAAGTGAATTGGCAAAATACTTTCCCCGCACCCTCGCCACTATTCTCCCTGAGCCTCTCCCTGTCTTGTCCTCTCCCTCGTATTCTATCACTCAGTATTGACCTTGTGGTTTCATTCGAGGTAGGACTTCACAGAATTGCCATGGACAGAGATGTAAGTAGGACGTCCTCCATCTTTAACCTGTTCAAAGAAATCAATCTTTTGATATTTTTTAAGTGTTTCTGATGTGTCAGCTTGATTTTCTGGGTTGTTGGTTAGCTAAAAGCACGATTCAAATGAGCTAACTTTAGCTTTGTGGAATTGGTGCAAAAGCATCTATTTTACAACATTCGTATTAATCGTACAGTCAGGATATGATGAAAATCATATACTTTATGGCCAAAAGTAGGTGGACACCCCTTCTAATGAGTGGATCTGGTTATTTTAGCCACATACATTGCTGGTAGAGACTTCAAATCAGGCACATAGTCATGGAGTCTCCATAGACAAACAATGGCAGTAGAATGGGTCGTAGCTAGAGAGCTCAATGACCTTCAACATGGTTCTGTCATAGGATGCCACCTTTCCAACACGTCAGCTGGTAAAATATCTGCGCTGCTAAATCTGCCCCGGTCAACTGTAAGTCTGTTATTGTGAATTGGAAATGTCTTGGAGCAACAGCAGCTCAGCCGTGAAGCAGTAGGACACACAAGACCAAAGAACGGGACCACCAAGTGATGAACCTTGTAAAAATCGTCTGTCCTCAGTTTAGCACTCATTACCGAGCTACAAACTGCCTCTGGAAGCAACGTCAGTACAGGAAGTGTTCGTCAGATGTTTCATGAATTGGGTTTCCATGGCCAAGCAGCCACACAGAAGCCTAAGATCACCATGTGCAATGTCAAACGTTGGCTTGAGTGGTGTAAAGCACACCGCCATTGGACTCCGGAGCCGTGGAAACATTCTCGGGAGTGATGAATCACTCACTATCTGGCAGTCTGACAGACCAATCTGGGTTTGGTGGATGCCAGGAGAATGCTACCTGCCCAAATGCATAGTGCCAACTGTAAAATTTTTGGTGGAGGAGGAATAATGGTTTGGGGCTATTTTTCATGGTTTGGGCTAAGTCCCTTAGTTCCAGTGAAGGGAAATCTAAATGCTACAGCA